>NC_056523.1:312566235-312610520 GCF_019175285.1 Sceloporus undulatus | reverse complement strand
GAATCTTTGGGAAGAGTGCTCCCTCCCTGCTTTGCCAGAAGCCTCCCCCATTGATCTGTGGGCTCTGTGAAGGGATTCTCCCTGGCTGTCTTGGGAGACATGAAGAGGGGATGCTGCCCTGGAAAACCTATCCCATAGTTCCTCTGGAAAGAGCTTGGGTTTCCTACTAAATTCGCTTTGCCATAAGCTTCCCCCATTGATCTGTGGGCTCTGTGAAGGGATTCTCCCTGGCTGTCTTGGGAGACATGAAGAGGGGATGCTGTCCTGGAAAACCTATCCCATAGTTCCTCTGGAAAGAGCTTGGGTTTCCAACTAAATTCGGAGGGAAAATGTATATAAGGCTGACAGCGCTTATGACGTTTGATCGTTTAAGCGCCTTGATTGGTTCATTTAAAAAAAAACCCGCCAAAAATACATCATTTCACAAACGGTCAATGAAATGGAAACGCTGACGAAAGTTAAATCGCTTCCAAATAATCCGGGTTAACGTTACGTCATTCTGACGTACTATTGATTGACAGCTCCAAATAAGGTATGGAAGAGAAGAATCGCTTTATTTAAACACCGATTTCATGCCAAGTAGGAACGCTTGCAGGTAAAAACTTCAATTTAAATAACCAGATGGGAACGAAGAATAACGCGTTTCGGAACGCGAGATAACACCAGGGTTATTTTGAATCGGATTTATTAAAAACGTTGTATTTTAAATCGTTTCAAATATTAAGTGGGAACACCCCCTACATCCCAGTAAGGTATAGTAATGTAGGAAGAGGCCCTTCACCATAGATGGCTTTTCTCTCCAGGCCAGCTCAGATCTGGGCCAAGCCTTGCCTCTTGGCAAAACCCAGCCCAAGAGAAGTAATCCTGCCCTCCAGGGATGAAAGTATTTGTTGTCTTCTGTGAGAAAGACCTTCAGATATGTAAACAGCATCTTTATGCCTCCACCTCAGAGCTAACTAAAGGCTATATTATATGTAGTAGAATTAAGAGACATAGGTGAACACTGTCTATTGAGGACACTCAGGCAGTTTATCACATTTCTTTTCTGGTTCCTAGCCTGCACACACCAACAGTAGTGTTGTAGTGGTTTGAGGGTTAGACTATGCCTATGGAGACCAGAGTTTGAATCCCGCTGGGTGACCTTGGGCAAGTCACAGTCTCTGAGCCTCAAAGGGTGGCAATGGCAAACTCCCTCTGAAGAAATATTGCCAAGAAAACCCCGTGATGGGGTCTCCATAAGTTGGAAATGACTTGAGGGCACATCACCACTACCACTACACACCATATTCCAAAACTCCCTCCACCATTCATATGGTCATCTACCCACCCTGGCATTAGGTAACATCTTTCCTCCTGCCTTCGTCCTTCGGTGGCCATAGTTAAAATAGAACTTGTCACCTCATAACCATACCCACAAGTTTTGTATTTCTGTGGCTATTCATACAGCCTGATTACAAAGGTCTTTCCTGGGTACCAGTTTACTCAATGCAACTGAGGAAGTAGACCAAGTCTACAAAAGCTTATGCTACAATTTGTTTTGCAAAGTTAGTCTCAAAGTTGCCACAGGATCCCTTTACATACTGACATTATATGTAGTGCACAGTTTAGTATCTCTCTTTCTTGCTGTCTTTTTTAACATGGGCCCAGTTGGCTTGGGACCAGCACACATGAGTGAGATAGATACTGTGGAACTAGTGGTCATATCCTCTAACATTTCACAGCTGAACACTGGGACACATGTGATAAGGCAACATTCCAGTGTAGTCATGATGGCAAACATTATTAATGAGGAAGAACAGGCAAGCTAAGAGATGCTGCAGCAGTTTGCTTTTGCCTGAGCCTACAGGGAAGGGCAAGATTCCACCATTTCCTATCTCCTCCATTGAACTGAGAGCAAACTACTTTTGCACTTTGAAATTGCAACAAGTGAAGTAAGTCAAGGGACAAAGCGAGAAAATGAGAGGTGAGAAACATTTTAAAAACAAATGAAAATTGGGATTGTCTCTGTGAAATTGGGACAGTTGGATGGTACAGGAGGCTTCCTTCCAGGTCAATGGAATAGTGAGTCCAAAGTTCATTCTGGCCTTTAAAGGAATTATCCAAAAAGCTGCACTTATTTTGGGGATACATATCAATATCTTGGATAGTACGTTGGATAGTTCAGATTTAAACCCAAAGCAGATTCACCACCTAACTGATATAGAAGCTACCAGTCATTGCTAGATAGATTTATCCTCTACCCCAGTTTCTATTCAACTTCCCCCCAAAGTGGAGCCTTAAAACAAACAAAAATGCCTCCATGGTGGAATTTTAGTTTAAAACGCTTGTGGTGATTTGAGACTAAGCATGATCAGTTCCTGCAACCTTTCTGCACAGGGCTTATTTTCTATGTTAGTAGTTATAATAATGTATTCTTCTGTTTAAAATGCACACTTCCTCAAAAGTATGCCTCAGGGAATGCTCTGAATACAGTGGGAGATACATATGATTGCACTACATGGTCCTTTTATTATGCATTTGTTTATTTATTGGTAATATATATAAACCCCTTTCCTGCCCAGCAGGTCTTGAAATGGGATACACAATAAAATGGTAGTATAAAAACAATGAGCCAGAGTGCCATAGTGATTTTAGCGTTGGACTATGACTCTGGAAACTAGGGTTCAAATCTTGGCTCGGCCATAGAAACCCACTGGCTGACCTTGGCCAAGCCACACTCTCTCAGCCTGAGAAGATGGCCATGGCAAAACTCATCAGAACAAATCTTGCCAAGAAAAAAACCATGATATGGCCTTAGGGTAGCCATAAGTCGGAAACAACTTGAAGGCGTTCAACAACAATAAGAACAAAGCACAATTAAAAACTGTTTTAAAAAAGCCAAAGGTTTTACAAAGCTAAAAGTAAAATAATATAGTCTAAGATTCTGCACCACAGTCTACATCTCTTACTTTAAGAATCCATAGCTACACTTCAAAATGCAACAATTCCCCATTAGGGGATTGTGAAAATGTGCATCTTGGCACCAGCAAGAATATTTCAATATGCATCAGGTGCTACTGATGCACACCCGATACTCGACATGTGCATTGGGCACTTTTGTTGTGCTCTGGCATGTGGCAATGCCCAGACGAACATCAGGAGTGCCCCAACGTGCATCAATGCCCATTGCACAATGAAGACATGGTGCTCGAGTCACTCAACTGGCTACCATTGCACAAGAGATACATTGTACATTGTAACATCATGGCAATCCTGGTCTAGGTGAATATGGACATTGTGAAACAAATCACTTTTGTTTCCTGCACATATAAACCCACTTATGAAGAAGTCCTGTTCTGAATCCCATCAACAGGTTTTACATACACACAGAGAAGATCAGTAAGGATAGAAAACTGTTCCACAGTGGCGAGATACTGTGAGAGAAAAAGATATGCTTGCTGTGTTCACCAGCTAGCTACACATCTTGGTTTGGCAAGACATGAAGCAGGGTCATAAATCTATATGAAAAGAGGCAAATTGAATATTGTAATCTGGGGCTGGCAGGGATCCCTTATTTGAAGATTGGAGAGCTTTACCTTTTATAGAGAGATAACCCCAAATCCCGTATTTTCAGGGGTCTTTATAAAGACATTTTTGAGGTCTTCATAAAGACAGAAATATGTGGTTCATGTCAAAATCCTGAATCAAAATCCTTCCGCACCCAGAAAACCCACTGTTTACCTTTCAGCCAGTTACTTTCACTTTGCAGCATCACCTATTTCATAGTGCTGGGATGACCTCTTGTCTACTGTCATCATAAACAGAAATTGATTTACTCACTGTTGTGTAAACTTTTAACTAGCCCTACTTTTAAACTTTCTATACCTTCCACTTAGGAATAGGAGAGAAATGTGTCAGCAGTTTCACACTTTAAAAACTTGAACACTTAAAAAAAAAACAGTTATAAAATGAAAACTGATGCATTTGGAAATATACATAAAAATATAATAATAATAATAATAATAATAATAATAATAATAATTTGTTTTATTTATATACCGCTATTCCAAAGATCATAGCGGTGAACAGCAAGTAAGCTAATTAGCAAGTAAGCTAATTTGCCCCCAAGAGTCTGGGTACTCATTTTAGCGACCTTGGAAGGATGCAAGCCTGAGTCGAGCTTGGGCCCTTTTGCTGGTCTTGAACTCGCAACCTTGTGGTTTCGAGTGAATGGCTGCAGTACAGGCATTTAACCACTGTGCCTTTTTCATGCACTCTTTTTATTTTAAACAACCACAAAGTTCGGGATAAATTTCAGTCTTGGAAGAACTGAAAACTGAAACCAAAACAGACAGTTTCATCCATGCACCTCAACTGTCAAGCCAGCACCAAATATTTCTAGTGAATGTACAGACAGAGCTGTTCAAAACTAGCGCTGCAGATCCTGCTACTATATGCAAAATCTGTAAAGCATACTGAAGACCATCCAAGTATATTTCTGAAGTGTTCCTTCTTGTCTCCTCCAATCCCATTTGCACTGACCCTTTTACTCAGCTACAACCCCTTCCCCTTGCTGACAGGGCACTGAATAACCCAATGAAGCAAAAATCCAGTATTCTATCCCATCTATTCAGGTGACACAGTTGTCTTGACATTGAACCAAACCACCAGCTTGGTATAGCTTCTTTCAAGTGCTGATTCTTGTGAGTGGTCCTGACTGGGTAGGATGGATTGTACCACCTCAGAGTGCAGCATCATACTTTTGGATTATTTTCTAAGGGTCAGCCCTAAAGTTAGGCAGAGTGAGGCAGCCAGTTCTGAGGGCACATGCCGAGGGTGACAAACAAGAACAAAGAAGACAGAGCTGTATCTGCCTGGATGCCATATACACTGTGCTGTACCCATCAACCAGCTTGAAACCCACTGTCAGTGGCATCACTAGGGTTGGTGCCACCTGGTGTGTCATCTGATGTGTTAACTCATGGTGCCACCCTTCTCCCATACCATACAGAATCCTTGGTAATGTTTTTTGTACTATTGCCTCAAATGCTGCTGCAAATAGCCACACATAACAACAAGTTTGGAAGAAAGGCCACAACTTTATTAGCAAGCAATTGGTAAGGGTTGGCACCAAGCATGAGGTCAGGATCTGCGAAATCAAACAACCCCACATTTGTCTGATTATCCAAAAACCTGGCACCCACCAGGCGCTTGGGATGACGGGGCTAAGGAACACAACTTGACCGCAAAACATGCCATGCGATCACATATTCACTAAGCCCCTAGTCACTGGGAGGCGCTCCCGCATTATGGCCCCCGCAATGGCCATACGCCTGCCCTATTCGCCCCCAGGTACCTATTGACTCCCAACCAGAGCTCCATAGCCCTGGTACCACACCGTGCAGATCCTGGCCTATGCTGCCGCCCCAAGTTGTGACAAAAAACCCACAAAACAGCAGTGGGTGGGCAGGGGAAGCTGCTCCTGTCTTCCTCCCTTCCTAGCTTGGCTCCACACCGTGCGAAGCCAAGCGCCGACTAGGGGACAGGGCCTGCAGCATGGCCTTATATGGGCCTAAGCACCGCCCCCCACAACGTGTGCTGCGGAACTCCTCCTCCAAGGCAGCCCAACCAATGGGCTGCCCTGGAGGACCTGAAGTTCTGCACCACTGAGCCTGACTCCCACAGTGTCGCGGGGCGGAAGGACCGCCCCTTCCGCCCCGCGCACCAATAGGGAGCCGGGGCAAGCCCTACTGCATACTGGGGCTTGTAGTTTTTGCTGCCTCTAGCAGCAAAACGGTCTGCCTGGCTAGCGGGCGACCTTTTTTTGTCATTCCTGTATATCACTGAATGTAATGCCAATAATTGTGAAATCAGTTACAGAAATAACTAGAAAAATTAAACTTATACCATTAAATTACAATATCACATGCACAGCCTAAAAGTATTTACATGTACATAAATGGTTTCATGTGGTTAAAGCAAAACTTTGGTGAGTTGTGATGTTATAAAAGAACATTTTAAAAGAATAAAAAATTAAATATTAAATTTATTTTTAAAAAACCCTGGATCTCTCCTTTCTCCTCTCACTGAGCCTTGCCCCACTCACGCCATCCTTCACTGTTTTAAAGGGATGCAGGTGAATGCCACAGTCCATTTCTGCCAAAAGGCAGATGTTGAGAAGCAGTGGTGGCACCCCCACTTCTCAACATTTGGCACCCCCCCCCAGTGATGCCCCTGCCCACTGTCATGTTACCAGAACTAGAAATAATACAGTATGACTCCTTATCTGTAGAAGTTCCTAGACTTTTTGTGTACATTCAGAACCTCAGATAACAGTGAACACTATTTTGTTTACCTGAAATGAACGTCTTGGGCTTCCAGCCCAAGCATACCATAGAATTGCACTGGAGGACCCAGAGAAGTATTCCCTCTAGGCATCTGTAGGTTCTGTAGCACGATTCTATGGTATGTTTGGGATGGATGTTGACCACAGAATCACACTCAAGGACCTACAGATGCTTGGAGAGAACTTTCTCTGGTTTTGGACAGAGGATAAGTGAAAATGCATATACTAGTTACACAGATATGGGGGTTGTACTGTAGTCATTCTGCAGTTTCAATCAGGCTGTGTATGGAGTGGGAGCATTTTTACCAGAAATAGCACAGCAAGGAAAGGGCAGAGTCTGAGCCTTTGCAACTAACACAGAGTTTTTCTTAACCCAAAGGAGTAGGAGTAGGAGTAGGAGTGGTCTTGCCGTTCCACACCTCCTGTCTGAAGCAGTATAATCCATTCCCATGTCTCAGGGGACCAACAAAAAGTGTAACTCTGCTGCATATGTTGTGTTGATCAATTTCTTTCTTTCTTTTTCTTTTTGGCAACAACTGGTCTTTCCCAGAGCTTCTTTCCCACATATTTTATCTCCCACATCCTTTCTATGTCTCCAAAGTTGCCTGCTCTGATACAAAGAGTATATGAATTGGTTAATTTTTCTAGGAGTTTTTGCAATACACTTTAGAGTCTAATGAATTCTTTATTATTTATTTATTTATTTATTTATTTATTTATTTGTATCCCACTCTTTTCCCAGGACTGGGACTCAGAGCGGCTTCACAGTATTTAAAAATAAAAATTGTACAATAAAATAAAAAGTACATTGAAAATAATTTTTAAACTGGTCCAACATCGAACATCCCAGCCTGTTCTTATAGTAAATTCCTAAATGCCTGTGTGAACAGGTAGGTCTTCACCTGCCGGCGGAAGGCCATCAAGGAAGGAGCCATTCTGATCTCCCTGGGCAGGGAGTTCCAGAGTCTAGGGGCAGCCACTGAGAAGGCCCTCTCACGTGTCCCCACCAACTGTATTTGTGATGATGTTGGGACAGAGAGGATCTTAGAGTTCGGGCCGGTTCATACCAACAGAAACGGTCTGCCAAATAGTGTGGACCTGAGCCATATAGGGCTTTGTAGGTAATAACCAGGACCTTGAATTGTGCCTGGAAACAAACTGGTAGCCAATGAAGCTGTTTCAACAGGGGCATTGTATGGTTTCTGTAATCTGCCCCTGTTAATAGCCTGGCAGCAGCTCTTTGAACCAACTGAATTTTCCGAAAACTTTTCAAAGGCATGTAGAGCCCATTACAGTAGTCCAAACAGGATGTAACCAAGGCATGTACCACTGTGGCCAAATCTGGCTTCTCAAGGAACAGGCGCAGTTGGCGTACAAGTTTTAAATGTGCGAAAGCACTCCTGGTCACAGCAGAGACCTGGGCCTCCAGGTTCAAAGTTGAGTCCAAGAGTACCCCCAAACTGCGAACCTGTGTCTTCAGGGGGAGTGAGACCCCATCTAACACAGGCTGGATCTCTATTCCCCGATCTGCCTTCCGACTGACCAAGAGCACCTCTGTCTTATCTGGATTAAGTTTCAACTTGTTTGCCCTCATCCAGTCCATTACTGAAGACAGGCACTGGTTTAGGACCAGGACAGCCTCCTTGGATTGAGGTGGGAAGGAGTAGTAGAGTTGAGTGTCATCTGCATATTGATGACACCACACCCCAAAACTCCAGACAACCTCTCCCAGCGGTTTCATGTATATGTTAAACAGCATAGGGGACGACACAGAACCTTGAGGGACCCCACAAGTCAATGGCCAGGGGGTCGAACAGGAGTCCCCCAGTACCACCTTCTGAGTTCACCCCTCCAGGAAGGAACGGAGCCACTGTAGAACTGTACCTTCAAGCCGCATCCCAGAGAGGCGGTCTAGAAGGATACCATGATCGATGGTATCAAAAGCCACTGAGAGGTCCAGGAGAACCAACGGGGACACACTCCCCCTGTCCAGTTCCCTGTGTAGGTCATCCACCAAGGCAATCAAGGCTGTCTCTGTTCCATAGTCAGGTCTGAAACCAGATTGAAATGGATCTAGATAATCCATTTCATCCAGAAATCCCTGGAGTTGGGAAGCGGCCACACGTTCCAGAACCTTGCCCAGAAATGGTAGGTTTGACACTAGCCGATAGTTTTTCATTCTTGCAATAAACTTGTAAGTAACTACACGTATCCATATTAATTTGCTACGTAAATATCTGAATCAGATCAGTTACCTCTTTGAAGTGCAATTCTCAGAACTCCCTAGTTAGTATAGCCATTGATTTAGATGAACACCAGTAGCCAAGCTGACTGGCCCACTGGTTTCCATGCATATTGGTTTAGAGGAAAGTTGGCCTAATCAACCATGCTTCTGTGTAAAAACAATTCAAAGTGTAATTGTGATCCATTGGCTTGCACTGATCTCACACTGAGAATCCCTATTCCTGGCTTTCATGTGCACCCAGGAAGTGTTGTTTGCTGCAGAACAGGAACATAGTCTAAACTGGGGGCCTGAGAACTTTTTCTTTTAAAAAATAAGAGTTTTCTGTTTAAGCATGCTACGTGTGTAATGCAGGACAAAATCTGATCTTCAAGAAGAGGTCTTTTCTATCACTGAGGGGCTGTGCACACTGGCCATAAAGGCCGGCCTGGGGGTGGAGTCAGTGTGTAGCATCCACATGATGCACATTGCGACTCTGCCCCCAGGAAAGTGTGACACTGCATGCCACTCCACATGGTGCGTGGCATCACAGTGCTCCTCTGGCGCTGCGTCCACACGACACAGCACCAAAGGAATGCCTTAAAACTGCGGTGCCATGGCTATTTCACCCTTTCTAGGGTGCAAAAAGGACCCACTTTTTGCAGCTCTTTTTTGTGCCCTGGAAAGGCCAGATTGGGAACATGACATGCGGTTGCTGCGGCCCCGATCTGGGGAACATGGAGGTGGCTGCCTCCACCTTCAGGGGCGGTCTGCACAGCCCCTTAGTAACCAGGCTCTTGAAACTTGAGACTTTCTGTGTGCAAGCATGTTTTCTACCATTGCCCTACAAATCTCTCTCTTTAAAAAATTCTGAAAGAGCTCTCAGTCCTTCCAGGCTTTGTGGCACACTTTATATATTTATACAAGAGTCTTTGCTACTACACATATAGCAAAAGGAATCTTCTTAGAGACAGTTTTGAACCCAGTTGAGTTTTACCCAAGTGGGTAAATGTGAAATTTTGGAGAGCATGGTGTATCCTGTGGACTGGGGCAAGGGAGCATTTCTTTCTTCTCCCATTGCTTTCTGATAGTCCTATTTGCTTCATATGAACAAGGGTGAGACATTGTTTAAAAGCTAGAGTTGATGGCTTCAGATTATGAGAGGCTGCCAGATGACAAAAAAGAATACAGTGGTACCTCGGGTTACGAAATTAATTCGTTCCGCGGCTAATTTCGTAACCCGAAAAACCTTCGTAACCTGAATTGCCATAGGCGCTAATGGAAAAAAAGCCGCGGCTCTGCTGCGGCTCCATTGAAAATAGCGCCGAGGTTTTTTCGTAACCCGAAAAAACCTTCGTAAGCCGAAACAATAAATCCCTATGGGATTTTTTCGTATCCCGAAAAATTCGTAAGCTGGGTAATTCGTATCCCGGGGTACCACTGTACTAAATATCAAGCTTTCCATAATTACTAGAATAATTTGTTGTTGATGATGTGTGCCTTCAAGTCATTTCCAACATATGACAACCCTAAGGTGAACCTACCATGGGGTTTTATTGGCAAGTTTCTTCAGAATGGGTTTGTTGTTGCCATCCTTTGAGGCTGAGAGAGTGTGATGTGCCCAAGGTCATCCAGTGGGTTTACATGGCCAACATGGGATTCAAACTCTGGTCTCCAGAGTCATAGTCCAGTACTCAAACCACCATGCTGACTCTCATTTGTGAGAATAATCCTTTTTTTTTTTTTTTGGACAATGTCATGTGGTGCCTTAAATTTGACACGGTTCATGGCTTCAAGCTGTGTCAAGCCCTAAGCACAGACCTGATACAAAAAAGAAGGGCTACTCTTACCGTTTACTCTTCCTGAGCTAATGGTCTCTGTGATGGGTGGGATGTAGGGGGAAAAAATGTTGGCAAGTGAGGTTGAGAAGTCTGAAATGTTCCATCACTTCCTCTACTATGGGTTTGTCAAACCTGGCTGCTTTTGAGGTCAATGATTTTCAAAGACGTTTAACCCAGTCCCTTCCCCCTTCCAAACTATCTTCCAGTCCCCCATCTTGACCTGTCCAAGGCTTGCCCAAGCCAGTTTGCTTCCTCAAGCAAAATGAATCCTTTCTCCAAACTGGATTGACAGCTAAATTTTATTTCAGCATAGGTGACAGGATAGCATCCTCCATTGCACCTGAGAGCAACAGGCTGACTTAGGGCACAAAGCAGAGTGATACAGGAAACAGCCTCATACTTAAGCACAGGAAGATGTCGCCATCTATTCCACTATTGTCTACACTGACTGTTAGTAGTGGGTTTCCAGCCAGGATTCTTTCGTAGCAACTGGGGATGCTGAGGATTGAACCTGTATGCCAGCATGTGCCCACTCACTGAGTGAAACCCCTTTTCCATTCCTGTCTTTCTGCACCTATCAATCCTGTTGGCCACTTCACTCTACCTAAGGATAGGGCCAGGCCTTGGCCTCTGCACACAAACCCACTGGCAATGATATGTTCCACAACACACTGCGCAGAGATCACTGCATATTTTCACGTAGCCATTGCCTACTGCCAGATCTATGGATTTGCAAGCAGCCTCTGCCCTACCATTAGGCAGAATGAGGCAGCAACCCAAGGAAGCAGATTTTTAGTGTCATGAAATGGCAGCAAATGTTTTTTTAAATGTATGATTATTATACATTTGCTGCCAGGAAATGGGACAAAGGTACTTCTAAGATCTTCCACCATAGACAGCTAAGTCTTTATTAAGAGGCATGTTCATTGCTTCATCTCAGGCAACAAACTGTCATAGGTGTGCCAGCCTTGTTCATGAGACTGGAGACAGTAATTTCACACCAGTTATTGAGTTCCTCCCTCTTGCAAAGCCAAGCTCAAGACCAGAGTAAAGTGTCAGTTATTTCTGATCTCCCTTCTCTCAGTATCTCTTCTTTGGAATTAGTGGTTTGAGTTTTAGACTATGACTCTGGAGACCAGAAACCTTGATTCCCAGCTCAGGCATGAAACCCACTGTGTGACCTTGGCAAGTCACACACTCTCAGCCTTAAGGGAAGGAAATGGTAAACCTCCTCTGAACTAATCTTGCCAAGAAAACCCCATGATAGGTTGAACGTAGGGTCGACATAAGGTGGAAATGACTTGAAGTCACACAGGAACAACAACAAAGCTCCAAAGCTGCCCCGATGTCCCTTCATTACTTGGGGCAACTGTTGGCACATGTATTCCATTGTGCCACCTAGCACCGCCACCATTGCCATGGGTTGTTCCCTCTGAGGTCAAAAATGAAATTCTCAGCCTTGATCACTTCTGACCTCAGATGGTGTGGTTCATGACAGCACCAGTGCCAGGCTGCACAGTGGAATGTGCATGTGTACTGAGGGCTCCAGAAGAACTGAAGCAAAAGGTAACTATTTTAAACTAGTACAGTATAAGAAGTATATAGAGTGGGTTTGCTGATGAACTGACCAGACATAATCTGGACAGTTTGCACTAGAATTAAGATTGGGCCCTGTGTCATCTGGACTGATAACTGTGGGAACAGGGCAAGGACATTTTATTTGGCCCATGCAGAGAGGGCCAAAGATGCACAATGAATCCAGCCCAGCCATTAAGTAGGGTTCCTTTTCCTGAAGACATTCCACACTAGGGTGAACTGTAAGAGACACACTGATTCCTTCTGGATCCATTCCTTTATTTAATTGTGGTCCTTTTCCTTGGTCCCTACACCCTCACACTTCCCAATTTTAGAACCACTGCTTTAGCTATTAATGATGCTTTAACATCACATTGTGCTGTTTTTAGGTCCTTGAAGCATCTCATAAATGTTGTATTTACCTTTTAAACCAAAGATGGAAGCCATCTAAGCCCTCTAGATGTTGTTTAACTAGAGCTCCCATCGTCTCTCACTACTGGCTATCCTGAGTAGGTTCCAGGGGAATTGCACTCCAAAAACATCTGGAGGAATACACATTTCCTATGCTTGTTCATGCTTCCCATGTTCAGAGGCAGCATGCTAAGGTGGAAAACCTTTGTACTGTCACGGAAAACATTATCGTAGGGTCGCCTGGGTTCAAATCCTGGCTCAGGATCTCATTGGGTGAGCTTGGGCAAGTCATACTTTCTCAGCCTCAGAGGATGGCAATGGCAACCCCCATTAGAATAAACTTGTCAAGAAAACTCCATGATAGGTTTGCCTTAGGGTTTCCATAAGTCAGAAATGACTTGCAGGCACACAGCAAGAACAACACTATTGTGGGCCACATGCCAGTGATGGGTGGAACTGGATGCAAATGGGTGGGCAGAGTTTGAAACTAGGCTGAGTGGTGCATTAAACTCTTGGGTCACAGGTTCCCCACCTCTGCCAACTACCAATGAATACTACCTGGTGGGATAGGGATTACTTATAGCATCAGACTGTCTACTGTTGAAAGCTGGATGCTACACCAGAGCTTGGAAAAGTCCCTTTTTTTGCTGCTGCTCCTAGAACACAATGCCACCATAGATATTTTTCATAGTTCAAAAAAGTTAGTTCTCAAAGCTCGGGTAATGTGTATTTACATTACCAACTACCCAAGTCATTCAAAAGTAGTTCAGTGATTCAGATGAGCAGAAGTAAAAAGCATGCATCGATGTGATACTTGGGTTTTTGTAGCCATTTGCCATGTAATCGTGTCACTTCAGTGGCCAGACAACATTAACTGTTATTGGGTTATGTATTATTTGAAGCTTTCCCTATCATTTGACCTTTGCACTCTTCTCTTATTTACGGCTTGACTGTGTTGCTATTATTTTGAGCACTAATAAATATAAGAAATGTTTTTTTAATAAGGAAATCAAATGGAATAATAGGAGAGTCACAAGGGGTTTAATCCAGCCTGAGCCACTGAGTCACTGAATGACCTTTGGGAAGTCATTTAACCTCTGTGAAACATAGTCTGTGCAGCTATGAAATTGAGATATTACTGGGGGCAGGGGGGTTGCGTCTATTTTCATGTTCCCTTGATTTCATCACCCATTTATGTAATAGCTGCTTCTTCCATTTCTGTAGGTTGCCCTGAATACAAAGTTTAATTCCAGTCCTGAAAAGCATGTTAATTCTGTTTTCTGCTAAGAGGAAACACAATTTAGCTTTGAATGCAATCACACTATTAAAGACATTATCAAAAGGAATCCTCATTATATTCAGAGTGCCTGCTCACTCCGGGTTTTGTATAAATGCCCCCCTAGACACTTCATTGCTGCCAAATAAGTGTAAATTGTAAAAAAGAAAGTTGCATTTAAGAGTCTATACATTTCCAAGTCCGCGTCACAACCCAGCTGCTTCTAAATATAGCCCCGGTATGTCTTAAATTCCATAGGTCATTAACCTTTCACCCATAATCATCTTAGATGTGGGATTTAGCCGACCATTATGTAATTGATCATTAGTGAAATGATGTAGTGGAGATTTGAAATTACAATTGTTTTTGTAGCTGTACTAGTGCCTGGCTGCAATGCTTTTTATGAAATCTTTTTAATTTTGTTTTGCATCATCTGACACGTAGATTACTGATACCGCTGGAAAATAAATATTTTGCAATAAACTTTATGAAAAAAGCAACTTGTTTATAGCCTCAAAACTACCAATTGCTTTTAGCAGATATGAAATCACCGGGAGAAGTAGAAAAATAAAAATGCTTGCAAATAGCATTTAGGTAAACAAATGACAGGTACCTCCATTATGGTGCAACTGCCATGAATCTTGGGGGCAAAGGGGATCAGTCTAAGCAATCTGCATAATATCAGAGGTAGGCTCATATAACGCTGAACATTAACGCCAGTTCTTTACAATGAACAAAACTTTATAACATTCATTAAGTTGACAGAAACTTAAGAACTATTTGTGTCATGCAGATGAAGACAAAATCTACCCACAAATATTCTGCTGAAAATATGTTCCAGGCAGTTTGAAACACTAAGCACAAATATATTCATATTTTCTCTGCACTCATTATAGAGAAAGTAGCTGGGATATCCTTTCCTAAGAATCTGGCAGAAGAAAATGTAAATACCACAATGCAATTTTAATGGGGAAATCAATGGAGCTCCTCGAGAGTCAATAGCCTACAGACCGCTTCCACCCCCACATACTCCCTGTGGTTTTAGTCACTTGTGAACCAAGACTGTCTGAATCAGTTGTAGGTGGACAATATGGGGAAGTGTACTTACTTCTCCTCTATCACTTGCTTTTGGTACTCCTCATATTCTTCCCGGGTCATTCCGGCTGCAGCAGCTGGGTCGCTAGGAGCGGCTTCTTCTTTGCTTTCTTCACCCCCTCCACCAAGCCCCAAATTTTTCACCTGGTTGCTCAGCATACTTTTCATTAGGAAAGCCATTTTCTTCTTCTTCTCCTTCTTCTTCTTTACCTGCCAAAATGCCCTCTTCACCAACTGAACAACACACTCAGAAAGCAAGCCAAAACCAGAAGAAATACCACTACAAAAGAAAAGATGAAACTAGGCGGTAAATGGAATTTTCTGCAGTCCTGGAGAATCTTGTGAAGGGCACAGTGCTAGTGAAAATGGTATACCAAAAACAGTTTGTCAGCCATAATCTGGATTAAGGCAGTGAAGTCCTTAGTATCCAGAGGCAGATGGTTCAGATTACTCAGGGAAAAAAATCATTAGATGCAGCTACCTACTTTTTATATTAATACCTTAAGCCAATTGTCATTTTTTTAAAAAAGTCACAATAGATATTAAGAGAATGTTAAGGGGGTTTTCTTCATTTTGAGATGCACAGGCACAAACAAGGGAGTGGACACTGCTTGATGATTACGATGCACTGGTTAAATGGTAGGATCCATCTGATCACATGAATGTTGTGTAATGGGTCAGCAAATCATGTTGGCTAGACAGGAACCAAAGAGATTGCAGTGGGAATGATAGGATTCTTCATTAAATAAGAATCAATCTTTTTATCCATTAACGTAGTTATATCCCATTGGCCCCTGGATTTCAGTCTTCTCTGCTCTCTCATACTCTTCTCAGATGGTTTGCAAATGCCCATTGGAAATTTATGGCAAATGCCACGAGATAATGTTGCCAGTTTCTATGTATGGATTTAAAAGCTGCACATTGAGGAACGTTGATAGGAACAAGCTGAACCCATTTGCAATGTGGTACAGGCGAAGAGTTCTGCAGATAACAGGGATTGCCAAAAAGATAAAGAAATGGGTCATTTATTTCGGTTGGCATTCCCACCTTAGTTTAATCATTCTTTTCTCTGCCCCTTGTTTTCCTTTTGACCCCGGACCATTGTAAATCGATTTTTCCATTTCCTACCCTTGACATATGTGTTTTTACTGATTCCTGTTCCCATTCCTTGTAGCAACATTTTAAACTTTCATATTGTAATTGTTATTATCTTGTACTGCAATGTTTTAATCTTTGTAAGCTGCCTTGATCATTTTTATGGAAAGGCGGGGTATAAATAAAAATTATTATTGTTGTTGTTGTTGTTATTATTATTATTATTATTGAGCAAATCAAACCTGACAGTAGGGGCTAAACAATCAGGATCACAATTTTCCTTTCCAAGTAATTGTCAAGATCGTTCAGGAAGAGATAACAGTCCATCTGGAAACAGAAGAAAACTCTGCCCTATACCCAACTAGGATGGTGGGGAACGTTCACTGATCTGAGATGATCTCCTGCTATGCACTACCAATGTCCCTAAGGTGAATGCCAAAGATAGGCAAAAGTGGACTTTAGGCAATGATGGCTAGCTGGTCAAAGGAGAAGGTTCCTGAAGTAGGATGTGTCTAGACACAGAACGCACTTGTGGGACTGAACAAAGATCAAAAAGAACATACATTTCTAAATTATACAGATGCTAGCAATGTGGTACAGACTGAAAATATTTCAGAAAAATTGATCCAATCCACTATAAACCAGAGGAGGGATGAACACTATATATTTTCATGACTAATAAATATTTATTAAGACAAATGAGACTTGATAGACAAATGAATAAGGATACAGGCAGTGTAGCATACACAGATCAGCCAGATTCTAGTTGAGAGTGGTCACACCAAAGAGTCATGTGGAGACAGCAGAGTGCAAGGGCTCTGGACATAGTCTGTGTATCCCTTTCCTCACATATTCAGCCTCCTATTTTCTATCAGCAGCTCTAATAAACGATAGTAAGTTTGAAGCAAGCATAATAAGTATTTAAAGAGAATTCTAGCTTCCTTCCAGTGCTGTGATATGGTCAAAGATAGTAAGCATATCAAAAACGCAAAAACAGGATGAGTGAAAAGGGGATTTAGGGTATGGCAAGCCAAACACAAATTGGCAATACCATGTGGCAGCCAAACAGGCTAATGCAAGTACAGGCACATCAACAGAAGTACGGCACTCAGGTGAAGAGAAATTGTGGTATCATGTCACAACTGGAGGAATGTGTCCAGTTCTGGGCCCAACAGCTTAAGAAGGCTAGCAACAAAGTGAGGCATATCCAGAAGAGGACAACAAAAATGTTGGAGGAGCTTGGAAACAAAATTCTATGAGGGGCTAGGTAAGTTTCCACAACTGTAATGTGATATGACATTTTTAAAATATTTGATCAGTAGTCTCATATTGATAGAGGAAACTCACTTTTTATTGCTCTTGATTTCAAATTAGAAGAAAAAGCTGTGAGGCTAAAGAATAAGATAAACTTTCTTGATGATAAGAAGTGTATCCTGGTTGTGGAGCAAACCACCACAGAAGGCAATAGATCTTCCTTTATTAACATGTTTTCAAGCAAATGCTAGATGTCAATCAGTGGTGAGTGGCAGCCTTTATCAGTGGGCTGATGAAACTATGGTACTCCAGGGATATAGATATATAGATATGCATAGATATAGGATGGGGGACACCTGGTTTTACAAGACTACATGTGAAAGGGATCTAGGAATCTTAGTAGATCACAAATTGAACATGAATCAACAGTGTGGTGCGGCAGCTAAAAAAGCCAATGCCATTTTAGGCTGCATCAATAGAAGTATAGTGTCTAGATCAAGGGAAGTAATAGTACCACTCTATTCTTCTTTGGTCAGGCCTCACCTGGAATATTGTGTCCAGTTCTGGGCACCACAATTCAAAAAGGATGTTGAGAAACTGGAGCATGTCCAAAGAACAGCAACCAAAATAGTGAAAGGTTTGGAAACCATGCCCTATAAGGAGCAACTTAGGGAGATAAGTATGTTTAGCTTGGAGAAGAGATGGTTAAGAAGTGATATGATAGCCCTGTTTAAGTATTTGAAGGGGTGTCATACTGAGGCTGGAGCAGGTTTGTTTTCTGCTGTTCCAGAGAATAGGACCTGGAGCAATGGATTTAATCTCAAGGAAAAGAGATTCCACCTCAGCATTAGGAAGAACTGTTCCTGACAGTAAGAGCTGTTCGACAGTGGAACACACTCCTTGGGAGTGTGGTAGTCTCCTTCTTTGGAAACTTTTAAACAGAGGCTGGATGGCCACCTGTCAGGGTGTTTTGATTGTGAGTTTCTGCATGGCAGGGGGTTGGACTGGATGGCCCTTGAGGTCTCTTCTAACTCTAATTCTATGATTTTAGTTTTTATTCCAAAATTCCAAAGTGCTGAAGCCCATTCTAAATAGGTTCAATACCACTGAGAGCTACTTTTGATCTAACTAAAATGTGGCATGGCTTCCCTACTTTATTGACATGGAAACTGATCACAATATAATCAGGCAAATTAATAATTTAATGACAAACTCTCTTCCAATACTGATTTGTGGAATGTGCAACCTTGTATGAAAACAGTGAATGTTGTCTAGGGTGGTTGGAAGGAAGAATTGGCTAAAGTCTCTTCTTCTCCCAAACATCTCAGAAATAGTGGGTGTACAGACCTCCCTACTGTCGTAAATCATTACTGAGATCACTCACAGAAATTCCTTGGGAGGAGTGTGATCCATTGGGGCCAAAAATGTTGTGCATTAAGGTACAGAATGGTGGATGTTTATTAGTCTTGCTCTTCCAGTGAAGAAATAATCCAATGTGCTAAGGTTCCTTCTAAACTGGGACCCCCTTATTCGGGTTAAGACAGATACAGGTTAATGCTGTTAACTCACAGCCTGATACAAGAGCTTACGCTCTTTTCCTTGTGGATGTTGGCAGTTGCTTGTCACCACTAGCTCTGGACTCATGGGCATCAGAAAGAGGTTGATAATGGGAAACTAGACATGGCAAAAAGGCAGATTATGAAGAAGTAAGGTTCGATAATTCAGAAGAAATGCAACTGATGTCAAAAAGAAAGTTCATGTCTGCTGATGAACAAGTGATAAGTTTGGATTACAGAACATCCTGTACTATTTTTTTTAAGGAGTAGGGTGTGCTTTAATTAGAAAGGTACCAAAGTGCATTAAAGGATTAGCCAAGAATGACTCTACCCATATGTTCAGTGAAGTTGTGGCCCAGTGCAGAGACCCATTCACACGGAAATAAGTGGAATTGTTATTAAAGCTGTACCCAAGAATGTTAGGACATTTTCTGTTGATATCCCACAAACAGCATGTTAGAACAAAATCTCCCTGCCCCAAGGAGATTCTAAGGTATGTATATACGCTACAAAACCTTCCTATTAGTCACATATTAAATTTCACTCAAATCATACATATCCACCCACTTAAAGATGTGCAGATTGTTGCTTTCAATGCTAGGAGCTTTGGTATAAATATAGTATCTTAGACTAAAATGCTCCTCAAATAATTTTGCTTTGCTTTCTGTTACAAACCTACTGAACTAGATGTTAGTGAATTTCTTAAAGGAAAAAAAAATGGCCTAACAAGCAAAGGGACAGATTGTTACCATGTTGTGAGAGATCAATGGTTACAGAGCTGTATTCATTACACACCTCTTGTAGAAACTCTTGAATACTCTCCTTGAGGAAAATAATAATTACTGTACTACTCTTTTTGAAAACAAGGGGAATAACTTGACAATTGGAAGTGCCCTATCTGATATAGCTGCTTAACTGACCAAGGGTTAACATAGTTTAGGATCCTCTGATTTGTATTTTAACATGCTCTTAAATTAGGAAATGTATACATGAGAAAATGATACAAGGGCTCTTCCAGCCCTTCCCACCTGCAATAAATCTTTGCTAAATTACAAATGTCAACAATATTTGCTAAAAATATGCATTTATTCCAGTACCTTTCTGGTTTTGAGAAGTCTTGTTTTTAGCATACAAGAGCTGACAATACAGTTCTCTGCATCAGCATTTCCACGAAATGACAAGTGGATTTCATCTGCAAAAGGTGGCCTGTACATATGTAAAAGAGAATTTTGCGTCTTTGCTATTCCTATCAGTGTTACCATATGCAACAATGGTTTAATACAACCACTTTGATATCACTTGCTTTTTATGTCATTAACAAATTAACATCTGCTGCAATTAAGTGCTATTACAAATAGTCTTTTGGAGAGTAAGGCTGTATTCCTACACCCAAGATCTGGGAATGAGTCCCACTTGTGCTGGGACTTCTTGACAGTATTTAAAATGTAAATGTGAAATGTTTAAATTTGAACATTATGACTACGATATAGGACAAAGGACTTTACATACCTATTTCAAGTGGGACTAAACTGGCTTAGGCACAAATATGCCATGTAGGTGTGTAGATGTGCAGACATGGAACGGATTAGACAGGAAATCCCTGTGTTTTCTCACACAAGGTGACAGATAAATCTGCTTGGAAGAACACTACCTTTTGAGAGAAGCCTATTTTGAATTTCCTCCCCTACCACTAAAGACCAAGGCTTAAATGTTGCAGTCTTTCAGAAAAGTATTATTGTAGCATTAATCCGTCCATAAGATGTTTTGAAGCCTGGTTTTAGCCCACTGGAACACAAGATACAATATTGGTTGCTTCAATATTTTAATTTTAAAATTGAATGCATCACATCTGGGAAAACTGACATGGTGAAAACAAAATAGAAATACAGTATGATCTAAGAAGGGATCCCCATTTCCCAAAATATACTCTCTAAAGGGAGATGAGGCAATAGAATCAGTTCTTCTGGAATTAAAAGCACCAAAAAAATTCTCTTTCCACAGTCAAAGTGGTATCATTTTTGGTGCTGGTGCGAGAAAGCCACGGACCAACGTTCAACATTAACAATCACTTGAGCAGCAGATCATATGCGCGCATTCATTTTTCAAAGGCACCTGTAAAAAAAAAATCTTGCTGGTGTGGAACTGAGTGGGCTAACTGCCCTTTTCTTTGATTTTGGTCGGTTAAAATGCTGCTGTTAACTTGCTCCTATTTGTGAATTATGAATGATTAATTTAAAGCAGCAGGTTCTTCTCTCAGATGTACATAAAGCTTGATGAGAGACTAATACTACCAATGACATGGCTGGGGTTGATGGAAATATATATGAAAGCCAGATTTCTACTGCATAGATTTCTTTTGTTCCTCAAAGATTTCAGGGACAATGACTTCAACATATGTAATACTGATTGTGGTAGAAGAGTCATTCCCAAACTGTGGATCTCCCAGATACTCTTGGATCACAAACTGGACTACAACTTCCAGAATGCCTTACCACTGGCCCTGCTGACGGGGGCTTCTGGGAGTGGATAAGGTTGGAAACCTGTAGACTACAGTTGCCTTTTGCTAAACATCCAACTTAAAGCAGTTCCAATCACATATGAATCCAATTTAAGGATACTGGATGCTTTATTCATGTACATTAAAAATAATTCCTGAGGGTAGTACAAGTGACAAGCCAGAGATAAGGTGGAACTAGTTAGTATATTCTGATTGAGAACTTTCCTAAGAATGTTTACATGACAAAGGCTGGTAGCCAAAATACTTGTAGTTTTTTTTTAAATACAACACTGATTTAGTAAATATGAAAGGATCAGCAGTGGAAGGTTTTGTAAGAATGCTGTCAAGAGTGTTCATGCAGTGTTCCTGGGTTAATGTACAGAACGCTCTGGAGATGGCTGTGTCACTCAGAAGGATTCATTACAACGTCTGTATGGTTTATAACAATGTCCAGTCGGGTTTTGTTTTTTTAAAAAGACCACCTTCACATTGTGTGCTCTAGCCAAGTAAATTCTGAATTCATGCAAGCTAAGATCTCTTCTCTGAAGAGAGATTCAAGAACACTTTTGCAAAAGTATGGTCAGCATCAGAAATACAAAGAACTATTATCAAAACATGCTGGAAAGGACTACAATTTCCTGTAGATGTCTTCCCTCTGAAAGAGAAAATCCCATTGAGGATTGATTGTTCCAGGGACTTCTTCTCAATTAAATACCTCTGCTGGTAACTGCTGCTTCTGCACATTTGGCGATTGGGGGAGGGGAGGAAGGCAGACCTACACCACCATACTTCTACTTGGCTGACATTTCCCACAGCATCAGCCAAAATTTTGCAACATCTTTCCCTAAAACAGAAGGGCAATGTAGTTTTCAGATACTGCCAATCAGTTACGTAACAAGTATATTACAGCAAATCTTCCTGATTCCTGACCGCACCCTTCAAAAACCAGACAGTGTAATAAATTAGTATGGGCAAGGCCTCAGTCACGTAAGAGAATCAGGACAGTAGAGTAAGGGCCACCATTCCAGCTTGTTTGGGAAGCTTAAGGACAGAGTCAGGACTTGCCTCATTTTTGCCATTATTTCCATTGTTAATTTTAGATTTTCATCCTGGATTCAGTGTACTCAGTAAAAATTCAGTAATTTAAAATATTGAAGCATTTCCAACACTAAAGTTTCCCTCCTTCACAGCTCATGTGATGCTCTGCATATGCCTACTGAATGCAAACTGGTCATCAAAAGAACTTCTTGGCTGCTGCTTCCTGCTGAGACCTGCACATACACAAACAGAGAGAAATCAGTTAGCTAAACAGAATGTATTATTACTGTTTTTACTTGACTATAAGTATTTTACTAATGCTCAGGAGCTGAAGATTATAGTGCTGACGTGTACTAAGAGCAAAGGTTGATATTCCAGGTCATGTAAAATTATCTGTTTTGGAATGTAAACAATTTGGAAATGGCTCCTAACTTATAATTCTAACACAAATAAAAGGAAGTACTGCATAAACAGTTTGAGGACAGTGAAACAAAACATAGATAGTGGTTTGATTGATGGGTACTATGAGAGATAGAGACATATGTTAGGTGTAATATTTGAATATCTAATGAATATACAGGGGTGTAAATGTTTAATTCGGTGTAACCAATGGAATGAGATTTCTAGTTTTCTTTGTTAAAAATACTATAAAAATTGGGTTCATTTTGAATTCGGGGTCCCAATAATTTGGATGAAATTCCTACTGGGAACAGCTGCAGCTAAAAATAAAAATGTTTCCTTTTCAATCAAGCTCCTGGCCTCCCTGCTGATTTCTGGTTAAAATTCTGGTTTTAACATAATCTATAATCAATAATCTATAATCTATAACAGGCATGTTTTGAGGCCAACATGGTGGATTTTGACATAATCTGTCCCAGCCTCAGAAGCTGTTTAAATATCTCTGGCTATGAGGGAAGAGTGAGGTGTCTGGCAGCAACCTCCATCAGCACACATGCGCATGCAGTGACTCGGGGAAACAGGCACTCATTCTCTCTCTATCCTTTGCCCCAGTAGTGTTTAAATATCTCTGGCTACGAGGGAAGGGTGGGCACTTCTTTTAGGAGCTTTATAAAACAGTATTACCATATTGACCCATATACAAGTCGACCCAGGATTTTGGAGTTAATTTTGGGGCATAAATTTCTCGAATTATAGTCAAGTATATACAGTAAATGCATTTCTTAGCTGCCTTTCAAAATGTCAGTCTTCACACGTGGCTTAAATACAGAGTACACCATTTCACATGAATAAAAAATTCATAAAACCATAATTTTTAATATCGACTTAAACCAGTAGCAAAAGCAGAATCTGTAATAACCGTCTTCAACTGGATGCTGAACAAAGTTTTCTTTAAAACAACCAGGTGTGTCTCTTGAAAAAGAGCACTTAAAATCAGGGAGCGCCACAGAGAAGGCTCTGTCTCTAGTAACTGCCTAACTTAATGGCAAGCAAACAAATAGACTCTTTGAATGTAATGTTAATCCAAGGCAGTGGTTCCCAAACTTTAGTCCTCCAGGTGGTTTGGACTTCTATTCCCAGAAGCCCTAGACACCAACCATCAGGAATCTGGGGAGCTGGAGTCCAAAACATCTGAAAAACCAAAGTTGCGAATCACTGATCAGGGGAAAGTTCATAACCTAACTTTAAATGACGTAGCTATGTTTACATATTGCTTTACAGGTCAAAACTTGCACTTGGTCTAGAAATGCACTGGCAAATGGCTCAGCTGGTATAGAATTGATGATTCCAACAAGGACTTGTGTGAATGTGTTCTGTGTCAATGATTTTTCCCAAAGTGTCTTCAATTTCTGTCACTGAACTGTTTCCAAACTGTCTTCCATTTAACAATGGTTGTACAAAGCAGTACAAAAATGGGATAGAGGTTTTGCATACTAACATAAATAAGCATTTAAACACACACACACACATACACACACACACACACACACACACAGAGAGAGAGAGAGAGAGAGAGCCTATATATAGAAATGTCCGTCTAATGCAAGAGCAGGCAACTGTGGAAGGAGACGGGGACACTTCTGGGAGACCCTGGAGGGCTATACCCCCTGCTGCAGATGCTTCTTCTCTCTCACACAAAAATGAACTCCTGTCCTCTAGGGAACAAAGGAGGCTTTTCACCATTTTGAGGGGCCTCCCTGAGCCATTTTAGGCCAAGGAGAAGCCACTATTTTTACAAGAGCAAGTGAGCAGAAGTCACATCCTATTCAGTTCTTGTTTCAAAAAAGGTCTCTCTTGGGCCTGAATTGGCCTGGATTGGGCCCAAAATGTGGTGGAAATGCTCCCACATTTCCTAGAGGGCACTGTGGGGCAAAATCAGAATCTCAAAAATTTTGCTTGCTCCCAAGAGAGGTGTGGAGCCTCCAAACATGTTGGAAATGTCTTCCACGTCCCTAGAAGGCTTTTTGAGCAAAATGATTTGTTTCTCCCTTACCTTGAGAGCCTTGTGGGCTACAAAAACGACCCTGGGAGCCATGTATCGTGCAGTACATGGGCCATATTTTGCCCACCCTAGTGCAATGTGGTGTGCCAAGAAACCATTGTTTCTATTCAATGCACTGCTAATGGACTGCAGATATATCCTAATCCAGCTGTCCTTTCCAATAAGCCTTTAAATTCCTCCCCACTCTCTCCTTTTTTTGTTCAAGCATGCTGGCAGTCTGAGGAAAGAATATTCAGAAAGATTGAAATGTTCTGTAACTGTTTTTTCTATTAAAATTACTTTTCTAATGTCAGATTTGTCTCAGAATCTGCCAGGGTCTCTCTTCCTTCGATACTGCTGTCACATAGAAGGTGTCTCCTTTTTAATGAGGAAGAGTTTGAATATTAGGCTAAATAGTATGGCCCTAGTCTAAGCATCTTCTACTAGAACTAAGACTAGACCCAGTCTCTTTACAGGAGACAAATAAACAACTGCAGCATAATCTGATGCAACTGAATTGACTACAGATCTCTAGGTGATGAATACCAGCACTTAAGTTCTCAAAATTATTTCACTCACTCTTTGAACAAAGAGACTGGTTTCAGAACAGCCACTAGGTTTGTATTCTTTAGGGAAAACTAAATGTTGCTTTATAGCTGCACGTGACTGCCTGATACAACTTTGGAAGGAGGACTTTTGTTGGAAAAGGTTGGTGCTTACATCTTTCTCTGACAACCATTTTCGTTCTAAAACTGATCTCTCAACTTGCTCTCCATCTTAATCTTGAAAACAACAGTTAGGGGCATGGCAGACCTTATACAGTCCTCTCTCTTTTAAAGGTGCCCTTGGAAAATTGATGCTTTCCCAAGCTGGCACCCTCCAAATGTATTGGACTTCATACCCCATCATATCTTACCACTGCCATGTTAGTTAGTAGTAATGAGAATTGTAGTCCAGAAGCTCTTCAGTTCTGGGGAAAGATGGTTTATATTTTCTCTTTCCTGCTATTTCTGTCCACCTTGACTACTCCAGATCAGATCTCAGGGAGTCCAAGGTTCACCTTCTAGCCAAACTGGCCTTCTGCAGTAGTGAATGTTAAGCTATCCGATATGAGAGATCTAATGTTTTTACCCCCAATATGGCAAGAACTGGTATCATATTTGCATCCATTGGCTTCCAGTTTCTTTCTTTCCTGAAAACTAGAGATTAGCAATACATGGCCCAAGGACTGGCAATGGTCCACTGACCATCAATTTGAGTAGCTCTGTTCTAAGGAACTCCAAGTAATGTGAAAAAAGCACAATTACATTATTTGATTATTGTTTGCATCTCTATGGCGGGATACAGACTGCCCTCATTTGTTATGCGAGGGAGCTGCAGTGGACAAACCATGCAGTTCCCTCACGCAACAAAAAGCTGCTGCAAAAAGCAGCTTCTTTCTGCGGTGCCATTATGATGCCGCAAGGCGCCAATGGTGCACTTGCGGCATCATGAAGGCGCCGAGATGTGCAGATGCTAGGCGTCCTTCACATCAAAATGGCAGCGCCCATGTGTATAGGGCGTCGCCATTTTTACGCCCCCATCACGTACAAGGGGCGTTGCACGTGACGGGGCGCCTCATGGCGCCCGGTTAAATCGAGCCTATGCTGCCTTTCCTTCAAGGAACACAAGGCAATGTATAAGACCCTGCCGGGTGGATAGTAGAAACAGGTTTTGGCTGGCTACCAAGGTATAACTTAACCAATTGCACCAGCAGGAAAAAAAAAAACCCTTTGAATATATACTGGTAAGCCTTTGGCAGATGACATCACTTATTGCAGAATGGTCATTGTGGTTTTTTTCTTCTTCTTCACTTGTGTATTCTTAAATGATGTCTTAAATTTGTTATGCTTTTCTCTATTATGCTTTAATTTTATTCAATTTGATTTTGAGCCACCTTGATTCCCATTCTTGGGAGAAAGAAAGGATATTAACTGAACAAATGAATTAATGACTAAAGACAGGGTGAATCAGTCTTCCTACAGTGACTGGAAAAGCCTACCATTATTTCAACTTGTATAATCCAGAGACAATTTATGATGCACCACAACTACTGATGCCTGCTTCTGAAGCACTGATTCACACTTGTGAGCTACTAAATCAAATCTACTCTGCCACACTACAACCATTTGCAAAATACTTTCAAAACAGTTGCTTACCTATACATGATGTAACCAATGAATAATAACGTTTGGACTGTTACAAATATGAAGAAATGTGTTGTAGATAAACAAGATGGAAACTGTGGCAGCTCTGGACATTTAGGTTTTTCATTTGATGGCTAGAAAACAAGATGGCAGTAATGAATTTTCAGCAGGAATAAACTCAGTAAATATTTCTTTCAAAGGACATATTTGAAAATTCAGCATGTATTTCTTTGTTTCCATATAAGAAAAATGCAACTAATATTTAATCTGATTAAATTTCAGAGTGAAATACATGAAGAAACACAGAAGACAACAAGCCCTAGCAAAAGGCAAAGTCAGCACACCAACACAACACAGATTCTCAGTTTTGCAAGGACCCTTGACACAACATTAGGGACTGCATGTTGCCCTCTAAAAGCAAAACCAATAGTGTTCTGAATCCATTATCTGCCCACCTTGCAGTACACAGACATGTCTATACCAACTCTTTCCCTGCAGATGGTTTTGAGAAAAGACCTTACAGATTATCATGCCAGATATGGGGAGACTGCAGGGTCACAGAATCTGCCTTCCACAGAATTTCTGGTACATCCAGATAGCATCCATACAAAGCTTTCTGATGTTATCTGGGAGCATGGATAAGGAAGGGAATGGGAAAAGTTTGCAATCAAATCGGGGGGTATTTAACATTCTCAGCCAAAGAACACTCATGTCTCTGCAAACAACAAACCTTGGGATCCAACCTTGGGATGCAAACATGAGCAGTTAAAGTAGAATGATAGTGCTATAGTGTGAAAGCATTCCAGGAGGGGTGAGATGGCTGCTTGAAGTCAGCAGCAGCAAATTCCTCACTGTTGTTGCTCAACTACTAGCTATTTCCCTTTCTGGGAAGACAGAGCCTGCATATGTTACATATGCCATTAACATATCTTGTTGTAAGTACTGAGGTAGGATCCAAATCTATTCCTCTAAGCTTCGGCACAATGAACTGTGGGGGCAGAGGGAGGAGCCATTTGGGCCCATACAGACAGGCCAAAATAAAGCTGCTTCGGGTCACTTTGGATATATGCTGTTTAAATGATGCATGCGTCCTAAGAGGCCAGAAGTCATCCAAAGCCACGTTCCAGTCCTAAAGACTGGACCACAGCTTTGACACAGCTTCTGGCCTCTTAGGACGCATGCATCATTTAAACAGCATACTTTCAAAGAAGCAGCTTTATTTTGGCCTGTCTCTACAGGCTCATTTGACTTCTCTTCTGTCTCCGGTACCAAAATGTGTTGGAACAGCCCTGCTTTAAGGTGACTTATGGAATCACAACACGTGGAACCAATGAGCTGAACTATTTGAACATTAGATTCATATTACAGTACCAGATTTCTTTGGACTAGATGTTCGATATCCCTCTTTACTACATGAAGATGCTCCTTGATGTCATTGAAGTGTTGGGTTGTTTCATAAACTCCACCAGCTGACCCAGCATGTTGAATACCACTGACTAGCCTCAGGGCTTCTCCCACGGAATTTCTGGGGGGGGGGGGGGGAGAAAAAAAAAACCAGTTTTCAGCACCAACAACTCTTGGTTGTTACAAGCCAAGACTCGCCATCTTTTATTTACTTTTAAAGTGAAGTTAAAGGGATCTGAAGCCTTTCCAAGATTGGAAAACTAACACAATAAAAAAGCCTTCCACTGGCTCTATTTGTATCCCATATCTAAGAAGACCAATGGGTTTAAAGAAAGATGAGGAGAGACCCAGGGAAAGGGCTCTGGCTGGAGTATAACAAGCACCATGCCTGAATGCCTTTAAGCTTCTCAGTTGCTCATCCCCACCTTTCAGTAAATCTAGTGAATTGCTCAGAAAAGCTGTTAGGAGCATGACTGTTGATTTAGAGCAGGAATAAATAATTTGTGGCTCTCTAGATGCTATATTTCAAATCGCATCAGCTCTAGCTAACATAGAGGCTCAATAGACCAGCACTTTGTGCCAGCCAATGGATGGAGTTAGGGTGCAGTGTCCGCACGTTGCGTGCCCTCACCTTGCCATCAGGGCGCCATTTTGGCACACGTCAGCCCACACAGTGTATGCCATGATGATGCCTCTCTGGTGCTGCATCCACATGATGAAGCACTGAAGGGGCATCATAAAGCTGCTCTGCCCTGGCTATGGCATTCCTTGGAGGGTGGGAAAAGGAGCCGCTTTCTGCAGCTCCTTTTTGTGCTCTCCGGAGGCTGGATCGGGGCCATGGCATGAGGTTGCTGCAGCCCTGATCTGGCCAGTAAAGGGGCGGCTGCAGACCACCCCAAAGGGATGGTCTGTATAGTCCCATAGTCAATTGTGAGGTAGATGAAGTACTGAAGAACCATAATTTGACATCCTTAACTAAGATTTAAAAAGACTTAAGAGACCCTTTTGCCCATGAGCTGATTCACAGGATACCAGAATATGCCTCTGTAAACTGGCTGCAGGACATCACATACGGAAGAATTCTCTCTTGGACCTATCCTGCTTGCAGTTTTATGACAGGTAATTGGTTGGCCTTGTGTAGACAGCATGCTGAACTAGACAGGCCTTTGGTCAGATGGGGTGGGTTTCTTCTTATATCTTAAGGGAGTACATCAGTGGTCACAATCAAGCGTCAGTACTCTCTCATTCAAAGCAACCCAATTAAAAAGTAGAATCTACCAAAATCTCCTGTGCTATGATCACTGAGTGTGGAAAACTGATCCAAGACCTGTCCCAAATCAAGGCACAGTGGAATAAGATCCCAGGCCTGACCAGTAGGCAACTGCTTCTCTATAGTACACTATTCCCCAACATATCTGAAAGAGGAGGCTATAGTAGGGAAGAGTGTTCCAACAGGATCCATCTTACTTTCAGGACAATGCCTATTAAAAAAAACACAATACACTTTCCTGGGATCCGGTCAAAATCTAATAAATCTGTCCACATCACTCAATTTGATTTGTCAAATTATTTCAGCTCTCTCAAGGCAATCTACTTTTCCTCTACTCAGAAGTAAGTCCCTGTATAGGACTGGAGCCTTAATCCCTCTAGGCACAAATTTCTATTCTTTAAAAAAAAAAAAAAAGCAGACGACTGAATTTAATGATTTGAATCCGAATCTTCCATAGCTTTAAATAATATCATAATTTGAAAGAATCTGAAATCTCCTTCAAGACAACAAAACAACCTCACTATGTTTTAGGGATAACAGAAGCTTTAAGACCTATGGATCATGATTACCTCTTACATGGCAAATTCATTTCCTGCACACATCAATGCAATGTGTAGTATTATCTCGGCATAAATTCCTTTCTGCTCTTCCAGAAAAGAAAATTAAAGCCATAAAAGGTGCAGATGCTGTAACTGGTGATATTACAAATATAAAGTGATTGGATAAGGGAAGCAAGCATGACTGTTAATATGTTCTTATATTTTTCTTCTTCTTATGATGCCTCTTCCCAGTTGCAAAGAGGATTAGTTGAATATCAGCATCTGAACTGTAATCCTTTTACTGTTAACAGAATAATCAATGTCTATTTTCCAAATTTGTTCTAGTAATTTGTTTTAAACTCTCTTTGGACAAAGGTGGTTTAACTGCAACTCTTTGTTTAGTGCCATAGTCTGCAGTCTTTAGTAAAGCTCTTTATTCAGCCATATAATAATCACAGTTGTAACATCTAAGTAACTAGAACACATTCAATCACTACTTTCCTGTAAATACCAAAAACATACAATAAACATTGCTTAAATATTACGGTACTATGATCATGAAACCCACTGGGTGACCCTGGGCAAGTCACAGTCTCTCAGCCTCAGAGGACAGCAATAACGAACTCACTCTGAAGAAACATGCCAAGAAAAACCCATGTAGGGTTGCCTTGGGGTTGCCATAAGTCAGAAATAATTTGAAAGTGCACAACAACAACAATGTGCTGAAGTTAAGTAGGCACTGTTAGGAGGGAAGAGTTGCAGATACTAATGTATAGTAGTGATAATTCAAAAAAAAGGGTGGCCCAAAACCAGTTGTTAGTTCCAATTAGAGTAGATTCACTGGTTCACTGAAGTTTACAAAGTATTGATTTATTCTTTAACAAATGACTGAATATATCTACTCTAGCTAGAACTAGCCATTGGATATAAGCGAGACTTCATTTGCACACATAGATTGAAGGGGCTTTTTAAAATAACCATATGAAGAAGCACACATTAAAATTAATCAGAAGTGGCTCTTAAACCTTATTAAAATTCAAAATCCTAATTTTAGAGGAATCTATGCTGTAACAGGCCAAGTGTGCCAGTGATCAAAGTTCAAAATTTACTGAAACAAAAATTACTTTTTTGTTCTTCCCTGTTGGTTACCATTGTTTTACAGGCAATGTTTATTTGCCAGTGTATACAGTTGAGGAACAATTTAATTTGTTACATGTTTGCAAGGAATAGCATAGTTTAAGAATACATTTTAGAGTAAATCAAACAACTTACAGTATTTACTTGTCAATTACAAAAGCTAACTCCATAAAAATACTATCATTTGATACCAATGAATGAAAAAAATTAAGAATTTAGGGATGGTAAATAACTGATGGAGGGCACTGCAGTTAAACAATCTCTTTATAAAAGACACAAAAGCAACCTTCTCCAGTTGACTATGTAAGTCTGAAGTCTATTCTTACAAAGTGATTAGGAAACATTCAGATCTTGACATGACAAATTACATGGACAATAAGTCTCTTCGTTCCAGAGATGACCCAAAAGACAGAGGGATGTTCATTTGTTTTTGTTTTTTATCTACTACAAGACATTCTTTAATCTCAAGATGAAAATATTAAGATTATGTTATGGAAAAGCTTTCTTAATAAGTAGTCACTAAAAGGGCAAGCTTCTGATGTTAACAAGGAAATCTAATTTACTTTTCCACTACAAAGATTTGTGAAGAATATTAAAACGAAAGCTGTCTCCAAAAAACATGGATGAAAACAGAAGTACATTCTATAATCTTTATTCTATAAAAGCTGACCTACTTAGGTATACTGAAGGCGTTGTCCTTGAACTATTAATATCGGTAAACATCTTAGGCGTGTTACAGACCGCCATTTAGTACGTGCTCCGTGCGTACTAGGGTTAGGAAGAGGCGTACTAGGGTTAGGAAACGTCTTACCTTCCTAACCGGCCCCGTCCCAGTACGCGCGGAGTGCGTAGTAAATGGCAGCGCCCGTTCACACGGGCGCCGCCATCTTTACATCTCGGACGCACAGCGTCCGGACATCGCACAGCGGAAGTGACGCCGCGGTGCCACTTCCGGGTGCCAAAAAGAAGCACCATTTCGGTGCTTCTTTTTAGCTGCGACGGGAAGCCTCGCGGTCTGGCCGCTGGGGCTTCTCGGCGCAGCTAATGACGGCGGCGGCACACCGCCCGCTTTTGGGAGATCTGTAACGCGCCATAGTTCAGAACCGTTATACAAAGATCCCAAGACATTTCCTACACTTTACTACAAGGCCTAACACTGTTCCTCCACCTAGCACTGCAAATAAGTATTGGAGCAACACGAGAAATTCACACACTTTCTTATCTTAAGATCTTCTCCATAACTGGGCCCCTAGTAATGTGACAATCAGAATAAACAATAAACAAAGAGGAAATGCATCTGGGAGGAAGGAAGGCGCTGCAGCCTACTACCTAAACTCCATAATGCTCTGAATCTAATTCTGTACAAGTGTAGGACACATAGGCAAGGCTGAACAGATACCATGGAAAACAGCACTGCAGATATGAAGCAGCTAGAACTCATACTGGTCATCATCCCAAACTCTTTCCTAGAATCAACAAGCAATGTTCTACAGTAAGCCATGATTCTACTTACAAGATTGCTGGTTTTGAAGGATTACACTTTTTATTTTTGTTATTTCCCTTCAAATCATTTCTGATTTATGGCAATCCTATCACAGGGTTTTTCTTGGCAAATTTCTTCATAGGGGGTTTGCCATTGCCATCCTCTGTAGCTAAGAGTGCGACTTGCCCAAGGTCACAAAGAACTTACATGATCTTTATCATATTGTAGTGTAAAACAATATCTGTTGTTATTAATAGTACTCTGTAAATATGTTTTACTTGTTTGACTAGAATACAGATTGGAAGATTAGACTTCTAAACTCAAAGAGAAGTTCAAAAAACTTTGAAGTTTTTTTAAAACTAAAAGGTAATAAGGAAGAATTATAATGAGCAGTTTTATTAAGAAATTCTCTATTATCTTTTAGAGCTGTTCTACTTACTTACACAGTTTCATACCAGTAACAGCTTTCAACAGGTTGAGTCTCCTTTATCCGAAATGCTTAGGACCAGAAGTATTTTGGAATACTTGTATTTCCATATGCATACATAAAGATGTATCTTGGAGATGGGACCCAGTTTAAGTACAAAATACATATGCACCTTGTATGTATAGCCTGAAGGTAATTTTATAAAATAGGTTTATAATGTTGTACATTGTGCACACTGAATCATGAGAAAATAAAGGTGCCACTGTCTCAGTCACTCACGAAAAAGCTTTTGGTTTTTGGAATATTTCAGATTTAGGAATTCCACATAAGGAAGTCTCAACCTGTACCTACATCATGCAGTATGAAATAAGAAATAACTGGGCTGTTATGTCCTTTTTCACACATGTGGTCTTACTTCATTTCACCAACTTGTCTTAGGACCTCCTCCTGAGTTTTTGCAAAAGTTTCAAGTCCTTGCTGAGAGACCTTAAGTAAAAAGACAAACACACACACCATCAATAGCACTGCTGAAGAATGGCAAAGGTAAGTATTGTGATAACTGTGAGAGATACACACACATCAAGATTGTGTTTCACTACCTGCCCTGGAACACCAGGTGCTCTTTTGGAAATTTCATCTGTCAATGAAGAGACGTATCTTCTTTGCTCATCCAGAATCATGTCTAATTGCCTGTTGAGTTGCTTTATTTCAAGATGTATTCGGTTTTGGCCTTCAAAGATTTGCCTTAGCTCACGATCACTGACCGTCTCAAAAAGATCCTCCGCTAAGAAGAAAATGGACATTCTAGTTATATGTTCTTGGTTGATCACAACTAATTCACCAATATGGCTATCACTTCCCACTCAAGCATTTAAATGCTCACAATGTGACAGCATTTATACCCATTCAACATGCTAATTTAATAGGAAGGTGCTCCCAACACACAACACGAAAGAACGAACAAAGCTCGAGAAATATCTATGCTCAACAGTGCAATCCCATTCAAAAACAGCACTTGACCTGATTGATGTGTGGGGAGATGATCAACCACTGTGCAACAACACTCCAATACCATTGCACAACTGAAGGATCCAAGATAACACCACTGAAAAATATTTACACTATACTAAATGTATATTTAATCTTATCATACAAGCTGGCATCCTGTTTGTGAATTATGCATGGATAAATTTCCTTACACATGTGGTTATTCTTTTTGGGAAACAGCATGTTTATATTCAACTGACAGTTGCAAAAAGCAGAACTGAACATATGGTCCATTCTGTATTTACATGCAGATGGGCACTGCACACTGAAGTGTAAATGTCCACTGACCATAACTGTGCATTACACATTTGTTTGCACACTCAGCTGCACAGTGCTGCATTTCACTAATGCACAATCATCACAGAACTCCATTGCTGCAAAGTTACACACCAACTTCTTGATACAGGATACTGGCTGAAAGATCTACCACAAATGCTATCCTGAATTATGTCTGATTTGTTAGCTTCTAATGCCTTACAGTATCACATGAAATATTTCGTCCTCCCATGTTCAGACAGCAAGGGGAGGCATCTGATGAGAGTTTGTGTAACTGCAAGCAAGGAAAATGCTCCCAGTCTTTTAGAATTATTAACCCAAAGTTTCAGAATGTTCTACATAAATTGGGCAATAGAGAATGGGAATAAAGCTACAAGGAGATAACCAATTATACCTGGAGTTCATATAATGTTGTGCTGTGCTATAAACTACAATTTCATAGGGCTCCCAAAGTGCTAACTCTGGAGCTTCAGAAATTTCTACAGCCATTTCTCATGCAGACATTATAAGATGCATATTCACTCAGATTCAAATAAAGATTAAAGTAACACCAGGAAAGCAAATCTGAGTTTTGCCTTCCCAGCTCCACCTCCACCACCATCCCCAGTTAAGTCCGTCACCAGGCCACTTACTGGGCTGCCCTTGTACATCAGGATGCTCCTTCTGAAATTCCTCCTTCTTTTTGTCCAGCTCTTGCTGGAAATGCTCAAACTGTTCTTGATACTTCTCTTTGTCTTTTTCAGGGATTTCTGTATCAGCTGGAGGCTTTAAAACCAATTTTGAAAGAAAATTATTTAAGTAGGTACCCAAAAATTTATTGCCACTTTCAGGTATACCCTACTGAGATCCAGAAGCAGTTTTATTTGGGCAATAAACCCTCATGTGGTTATTGTCACATGAAAGCATTAGAGCGGCAATCAATGACCTTGCCTCTGTAGCCTCAAGGTCGAGATGGGGGGGGGGGGGGAAGAAGTCGGGCACCTACTCTAAACGTAACTTTTTAAAGTTTATGCCAGTGGTTCCCAACCTGTGGGTCGGGACCCCTTCATGGGGGTCGCCGAAGACCATTGGAAAACACCTATTTAATTACAGAAGTAGCAATGAAAATAATTTCATGGGTTTGGGTCACCACAACATGAGGAACTGTATTAAAGGGTCGCGGCATTAGGAAGGTTGAGAACCACTGGTCTATGCAGTCCATTTTTCAGATGAGGGATGGAAAACATGTGGTCCTTCAGATGTTGCTGGGCTTATTATCTTATTATCCCTGGCTACAGCTGGTGAGACCAATGGTATAATAATAATAATTAATAATAATAATAATTTATTTACATCTGCAGAAGTTGCCTACCTTTGGATAAATCTTTTGCCTAGCATGAAAGCTGTTCTTACTCTCCTTCTCATACAAGTCTAATTCCAGAAAGACCATTTCCTTCTTGGGTTAGAAAGACAAGAGATAGTATTTTTTTTTTTACATAATCAAATTCTTCTTCATATGCCAATTCTCCATGGTCTGTCCTCACACAAGCATCCACTCACTACTTATCAATCCAGACAATTTATCTTACCATTGCTGAATCATTCAGACTGTATAGGAAGATGCCACATGTAGAAGACCACACCCTTATATTCTGCTTCAGTTAAGAAAAACTACTACACCAAGTTCTGCGTCTTATTCTCATTAACAATTCTCTTAGAAAAATGCACAAATTGCATTTTTAAGAACTGTGTGTTTGGCTAGGCCAAATTTAGATTTTAAAAAACCCTCAGATGAATGATTTTAAAAGTAGTATGTCACAAGCTACTACTTGGAAGCTACTGCATTCATGAATGTAATATCCAAATTCTATTTTAACTGATGTGTTGCTATCTTCCCTCTCCCAAAACTAAGCATCATTACATTAGAATCAGCATTGCACTGTGTAGCACTACATTATAATTAGTACAAATTGGTAAAGTTCACTGAAAGGAGAACCCATTTTACTCAGTATTATGACATTCTGTAATGGAAAAAAAAAACCCCTTTTTTCCACAAAGCCCTCAGGTATACCCTACTGACATCCAGAAGCAGTTTTACTTGGGCAACAAACCCTCATGTGGTTACTGTCACATGAAAGCATTAGAGCGGCAAACAATGCCCTTGCCTCTGTAGCCTCAGGGTAGAGATGGGGGGGGGGGGGGAGAATGCTCATGAGTAAGAGCACTTCAAATAACTGCAATAGTATAACAAGATGCATACCACTTCTTTGCCAGGCTCCGTCAACTGAAAAGTCAGGAAAGACAAGACATCATGGTCATCTGGATAAAAATCCCAAACATATTAAGTTATGAGTTCCTCTTGTCCTAACACAGTAGAAAAGCATGTCAATATAAAAGCAAGTGTGCTTTCACCTGGCCCATTGTGTGATTGTCCCCACTTGAGGACATCAAGGTGTATGTACTGTAAGGCTTGGCACCAAAATATAAAGTAATGGGGCAAATGCCAAGGTGTCTGATTTTATTTTAAAAAAGACTACTATGACAACCTGCCATTTAATAGATATGTAGCAGATCAGAGGGGTACAGTAGCTCTCTTGTCTTTTGCCAAATGTCTTGGAGCTTCAACTCCCAATGTAGCATCACAGGTGGATGTTACAGTGGGACCAGGGACCCAAAGGCTTGGGGTGGTGGAAGAAGAGAGTGTCATGGTAGCCATATGGCACTTCTCTGCTCAGCACCAGGCCCAATTACTAAACTGCTGAGAGCAGTAAGGGAAGGGGGTTGGAGTCTTTCACATCTGCAAGCTACAAACATTACCTCCAGGGTAAGGCGGAGTGGGATGATGCCATCAATAATAAACCACTGCATAAATTAGCTATGCCCATTTGCTACAGCAGGCAAAAGACTGGAGCTAAGAAGGCTGATAAGTTCAAAGCAATTCAACTATTGCCAGGAAGGTAGCCATGTTAGTCTGGTTCAACAAAGACAAAGACTCCTGTGACATCTTCAAAATCAACATGTTTATTCAGCACAATCTTATGGAATGCAGCCCACTGTGTCAGCTCCAGTCCACAAGACTTTATGAGAAATAAATCCTGTTTGTGTTTAAGATGCCGTAAGATTCTTGACTGCTTATGAAGTGATTACACATGACGTGGCCAAATTTGCTAGAGGCTGTATAGGAGTAGGAAGGAACTTGTCCACATGCTTACAATCTGATATTAGGAGTTCACTGCACTTTCAAAGACAAGCACAGGCCCCAAACAGAACCTTTTGTGCTTTGGATCCCCATAGTGTTTACTGCAAATTCCTGTACCTCTGACCTGTGTCTTCTAACCAGCACAGCTATTGGAATAATAATAGGCAACGTGGCTTAGTTCCAAAGCACAACAAATTCTATGTGCCCAAGCACTCTGGGTTTGCATTTTCTCCAATCACTCTTCTACCCTGATGTCGTAGACAACAACATTTTTCCAAAGCCTTCAAGAACAGTTTGCATTATCATTAGGGAAGCATGGAAACCTGCTGTTCACAGGACAAATTCCACTGGGAATACCCAATCTGCTGAATTCATCTATGGCAGCTCTGAGAATCCCAGCATTACAAGGGATGCCTCTGGAGGTAAAGCTTATCACAGCAAACTGCCATAAATTAAGACCAGTATCTAGCGGTGCTGTACTTGAAAAAAGCCAACATAACACTATATATACAGATTCTTCCCGATACAATGCTATTGATTTTATTACCTTCCTTTTTGAAGAGAGGCTCTTACAAATGAATCACTTCTCTCTTAACAGGACCAGTTACTCAAGTGCCAAGAACTACACAGTCATTCAACTGGAAGGAAACAGCCAGTCCAGCAACTTCAACTTGTACATCCTGTTCACTTAATTCCTTCCAAAAACGTTATCAGTTAGTGCCAGTCACAGTTGCTGTTTATACAGCTATTGAATTTGCAAGCATTTCACATTGTATCAACTACTGATTTACCCAAGGAAAGAAATTATGCCTTAAAAAAGAAGGATGGGTATATCTTGAGTATTAAAATCACCTGCAAGACCACCAGTTGCTGCAGAGATTCCAAAGTATCCCTGAGATGGTAGCACCATGTTTTCTACTTTGGCACAATACTCGTAGTCTTCTTTGTCTGGAGTAAAGCCATTATTTATAAATACCTACAAAAAGAGATGCAAAGATATGAAACTGCCTTACAAAGAACAAAGCCAACTGTCTATCTAGGTCAACAATGTGACTCCAACTGGCAGTGACACTCCAAGGGCTTTTTCACACTCAGGCATTAGATTAAGATTAAGCAGATGACATAGGCGGGGTACAGACCTCCCAAAAAGGGCGGTCTACCTGCGCCTTGTTTTGCTGCGTGAGGAAGCTGCAGCGGACAAACCATGCAGCTTCCTCACGCAGCAAAAAGAACCCGCAAAAAGTGGGTTCTTTCTGTGGCGTCATGACGCTGCAGTGCGCCAATGGCACGCTCACAACATCATTTTGGCACGACGTGTGGACACTAAGCGTCCGTTGTGTGAAAATGGTGACGCCCATCTGTACAGGGTGCCACCATTTTGACGCCCTCATCACGTGCGAGGGGCGAAGGGCGTCTGGAAGCGTTACCCCTTGCACTTGACGAGGGCGCCCTATAGCGCCCGTCTGTCCAGTGTCACAGTCCAGCTCAACCTGGTGTCGTTTCGATGTCTTAGATTACAACTCCCATGATTATGTATCAAATCTGCAACTCACATCCACTTGTACAGAAACAGAAGGATGTGCTATAAGTATGGAGCATGCATGCACATCCATCCATCCACATCACACATGTAGCCCTCCACTACACTCCTTTCAGCATATGTCATTTTATATGAAAACCTCATTTTGAAACTAAAGACAAAAATATTTATTTCCACATCTTAATTGCTTTCTAACATAAGTGATAAATCTATAATTTAAACACTAACTCTTCACTATTATGGACATCCAGCTAACATGTTATTTCTTAGTATATAAGTTTGTATAAAAGAGTCAGCATACATAGTGGTTTGAGCTTTGGATGATGTCTCTGGAGACCAGAGATCGAATCCCTACTTGGCCATGGAAGCCCACTGGGTGACCTAGGGCAAGTCACATTCTCTCAGACTCAGAGGAAGACAAATACAAACCACCTCTGAACAAATCTTGCCAAGAAAGAAATTACTTGAAGGCACACAACAACTTGAGTATATAAGCACTGGCAGTACAAACTGAAAGAATAAACTAGAGAAAACTGCACAGTCTTCAAGCACTAGTACACCCTGTATTTGGCTCAAACTCCACCCCCCTCTTCAAAAGTATAATGTGAACCTTTGGAGCCATAAGTACATTTAGAGTCAAGTCTTAAATGTGTACATAGTAAGAAATTGAGAGTCAGTGGCTTTTGGCAGTATACAAAGAGAAACTTGCCGTCAGTATCTTTTGGTAGTATGTGATCTTTGCTCGAACAGGGTAAGGCTTGTTACGAAAATCTCTCTGACAGGAAGCCAAAGCTTGCGTGGATCCATCACTTTAAAAAATAAAAGAAATAAATACGAACTTGAAAGCAAGGAGAAAAAACCTATGGAATAAGCACTGTTAGCAGTTTTTGGGGGAGAGCACACAGGCCATAAAACTAGAACCATGTTTAAGTCTGGGACAGGCAAAAGAAGTTAAACCAAAGAAAGCTTAAGAGGAAACATGGTTACTGTTAGCCATGCTTCAGTAAGAAAGAGTACATGCAGTACTAAGCAGTGGTTTTCAAACCAGGAGCCTGGTGACACAGTGGTTAAATGCTTGTACTGCAAGCCACAACATTGTGAGTTTGATCTTGAGGGAATCCAAGGTCAACTCAGCCTTTCATCCTTTCATGAGTACTCAGCTTGTTGGGGCAACTGGCTTACACACTGTAAACCACTTAGGGAGTGCTTAGTTCAGTATGAAGCAGTATAGAAATGTAAATGCTATTGCTATGTGGGCAATCCTCAAGTTTCCTTAGAACAAGGCAAGTAATCTCTTGGGGGTAGGGAATTACACTGAAATGTCCTCAAGAACAGCACTGCTGTGGTATTCATTGGTAATTACAGCAGCTGTACATGCACGGTGTGGGAGGTGGCCATTTGCCCTCCTGCAACACAGAGCTGTGCCAGTCTGCAGGAGAGGTCATCCCCTTTGCTACTGCAAAGACAAACAAGACAATCTTTGAACTGTCAGTGTAATTTTAGTGGGCAGGAAAATAACAGACAACAAGGTTCACAAGAGTACCCTGATAGGGTGAAGGAGCAAGCAGCCAGAAAGAATACATATTGCCACCTTTGGGGAAGTGGGATTATGCTGTTTAAGGGGTTGACAGAGGAATGTAAGTGAAATGGTGATCTCAAGTGGGAGGCAAGAGACATATATACTGGTAACTGAACTAATGCTGCAAGTTAAGGAGAGTGGGAGCTTGAGGAGAGGTCAACTGAAAACTCATCTGCTATGCCAGGAATGGGTGACCCTGGAAGGGACTCGCAAGGTAAGTAGGCACAGGTAATGCTGTCTGTTTTCATCCCTTTTACAATGTGCAGCAATTTTCTGGGACTAGGCAGGATACAGTTATACTCTTTTCAACCAAATTAGAAATACATTTCTAAATCTGTTTCTGTAAATGAACAACAGACATTAGGCAAACATACAACTTACTTTTGATGGTCATAATGAAGCTTGCCATTGTTTCCAACAATAATCACTGCCGGGTTGTTTTTCTAAGGAAGAATGGAAATCAAAATAAAAGTGAGCTCAGACTTAACAATAAATTTAGATAGCAGAAATTCCTTCAGCAATGCCCAAAGATTGTTCAAGTAGAAAGCATGATGCTTTTCTAACGTTCAGATTTGAAGAACACAAACTAGCCATAATAACATGCACTAATCAATGTAGATTTTGCCTATCTTATCAGAAAATACACAATGCCAACTTCTTTCCCATATGCAGGCAACAGAGATAGGCATTGTTCAGAAAGGGAAACTGAAGTAAAACTTAACAGCTTAGAGAAAGCAAAGGCAAGAATGAGTAAGACAGTGTAACTAAAATCTCCAAATAAAAGAAATGAAAAAAGAAATCAAAAACCTGAATAAAGCCTATTTGCCAAATTATTTACATTGTGCCACACTTGCTCAGATGCAATTTTGCAACACAAGGAGCTCCTTAGATGTGTTTCCTTCAAACTTTGATTCCCCCACAAATACATTCTCATGCTTTAAAAATCTGAATCATGACAAACTTTTTGAAAACCATGAATATCAGAGCCACAACAGTTTTGTAAACAGCATAGAAGGGGACAAAAAATTCATGGGGAATAGACTAATCAGCCTATTCTGCACAGACATAATGCTTATATTAAATCTCTGCCAGCACCACACTTAACTATCACATGCGGAAAACCAACAGTGGGGCAAGATATCACCTTAACCTCTATTTTTGGGCCTCCCATAGGTGTTTCCCACCAGCATGGAAAGAAGAACACTGGTTAAGATGGACCTTTAGCCTGATCCAACAGGGTTCTTCTACATTCTAGCTCATCAGGAGAAAAAGCATAATTCTTGTTCAACACACTGAGGTACACCCTTATTATCTCCATTGTTCTGTAAGCATCTTGCACAAAGTGCATTCCCTGCTATCTGTGCAGATATTCTGCAGAATCCTAGCTCACTACAGTAATACCTTGGAAGCATTCACCATGTTCTTATTTATCTGTGGCACACAAGAAGATCACTACTTTTTAAAAAGCAACACTGACATTTTAAAAAATAGTTTTGTGTGTTCTGCCTCTGTAAATATATTCCCAACCATGAAACAAGGGACAAAATAACAATATAATTGGTGAAATGATCTCCAAGAATCCAAGTACTTCTTAAAGCTTAATCCTTTGAACTACTACACTGAGGAAGATGCTTACAGATCCTTGTGCTAAGTTTCTGTGACTGGCAATAATTGACTTTGAACCAAAGTTAACACTTTGGCCCAGTGGTTCTCAAATGGTGGGGCAGGATGCCCAAGGGGGCATGATAGTTGCTAAAGGGGGGGACGTGAGAGTTGGATCTCTCCTCCTTCTCTGCTTCCCAAACCTTTTCTGTCCTGGAGGGGAACAGAAAGGCAAGGGTGGCACCTGGAGCCTCTCTCTGAGGGAGGAGGAAGAGGAGAACCATTTCCTTATAAGATGTTAAAACACAGATATACATGAATGTGTGAATGAAAATATGGACACTAAATCAAACATTTTTCTGCACTACTAACCTTTGCATCATTGTCGAAGGAGTCAAAGAAAATGCCAACACCATTCCAGTTGTCAGCTGCTCCAAAAACAGGACCATCTAAGCCTTGTCCTTCCGTAAACCAGATGGCCTGTTCAGAAACATTCAGATTTAAGTTTTAGGCACTCTAGATTGTACTACTGATTGATTTGCAAAGGTAACTGTTCCACATACCAGTCCATCGGCTCCTACTCGCCCTCTTCCTGTGACTCGAAAAGTCACTTCAATCTCCCAATACTCAAATATTGATTTGCTTTTTGTCCATACTGATCCTCTTTGGCTTTTTAACGATGGTGTTATCCTTATCTGATCAGCACTGGGAATAGCATCTAAAAGGAAAATTAGTATAGTTAGTAAATAATAACTGTTGCAAGAATGATTGCTGCATAAATACACTGTACAGTGTCTCTGGCTGCTATAAAATTATTTTACAAAATTGGGAATAAATACTACTTGCTTTTACAACTAACTCTTACCTTAAAGGATAAAGGATAGAAAATACAATGAATCACCATTGCTAACATTTCATGCTCGTAAATATCCTGTGAGGCAACTTTTTAAGATGATAGTGACTCATCTAAACCTAGGTAGTTTAAAAGCAAGTAACTGAGGAAGCCACAGAACATATCTTTGGGGCAAGAAAAGGCCAATCATAAATTGCAGCATAGAAACCATACTTTGTACCTATATCAACATGCAATACAACATTCACAAACAACTCTTGCCAACCCCATAATAAACTTCAGCACTGAATAAAAGCACCTGTCAATCAGTTGTTGTTCAAGTTATTTCTGACGTATGGCAATCCTAAAGCAAACCTATCACAAGGTCCTCTGGGAATTGAGCATGTGATTTGCCCAAAGTCATCCAGTGGGTTTTCATGATCAAGCAGGGATTTGAACCCTAGTCTCCAGAGTCATAGTCCAGCACTCAAATCACTAGCCCAATTATCCATACTATGTATTTTGTATAACCAACAGAATTGTGTGTTTTTATGTCTGTGTCTAGGGTTGTTTTTTAAAACTCGCCCAGCATTTATTTCTCCTAATTCATGATTTGCAAACCTACTCTCTTAAATAGAAGGATTTGCTGGGCTCTTGTTGGATTTAATATCAGAAGTTATTTACTGCATGTCTCAAGTGCTGGTTTAATAAGTGACAGAAGAGTAAACAGAGTGCTATAAAAAAGTTAAGGCCAGTCTACTTGAGTTTTCCACTGAATGGGAAGACATTGAACACAGTACCTTTATTTAGATCAAGCAGAAAGCTCATCATAATGGATATTAAGATTATTATTATTATTATTAACCTTTATTTATAAAGCGCTGTAAATTTACACACCGCTGTACATACAATCTTTTTAATTGGACGGTCCCCTGCCCTCAGGCTTACAATCTAAAAAGAAATGACACAAAAGGAGAAAGGAAAGGTGGTGGGGAAGGGGCCTCTCTAGTAGGATAATACATATAAAATACATAGCAATACAGGAAATGATTCAATAAAACAGACAACAAAAGAACAACAAAAAGCAAGTGACAATTATGCAATGCCTGGGAACGCTTCTCTGAACAGGATGGTCTTCAGCTCCGTTTTGAAGCTGGTTAA
>NC_056523.1:312543861-312566135 GCF_019175285.1 Sceloporus undulatus | reverse complement strand
ATACATATCAAATACATAGCAATACAGGAAATGATTCAATAAAACAGACAACAAAAGAACAACAAAAAGCAAGTGACAATTATGCAATGCCTGGGAACGCTTCTCTGAACAGGATGGTCTTCAGCTCCGTTTTGAAGCTGGTTAAAGAAGTAATGGCTCTTGCTCGCGGGGGAAGAAGGTTCCAGGAGTGAGGGGCAGCGAGTGAAAAGGGGCGAATCCGAGATGGGGCAGAGGAAATCCTGGGCTGGGACAGGAGACCTTGATTACCTGAATGGAGGGCCCTAGTGGGAAGGTGAGAAGAAAGAAGGTCTGATAAGTAAGGAGGGGCCAGTCCATGGAGGGCTTTAAACGTTGACAGAAGGAGCTTATACTGAATGCGGAAAGGGAGGGGGAGCCAGTGAAGGGATGCCAACACAGGAGAGATGTGGTCAGAGTGGTGGGTGGATGTGAGAAAGAGGAAGCCCAGCCAGGAGGACGTTACAGTAATCGAGTCGTGATACCACTAGGGCATGAACCAGGATCTTGGCAGTAGAGGCAGAGAGATATGGTCGGATTTTGGCAATGTTGTATAAAAAGAATCTACAACCCTTTGCTGTGGTCTGGATCTGAGGGGTACACGACAGAGAAGAATCAAAGATGAAACCAAGACTGCGGGCTTGCTGGACTGGTTGAATAGAAATGTTGTCCACAGAGAAAGAAAAGGACCGGGGGAGAAGTTGCTGAACATTGCGAAAAGCACTACAACTCAGCCTCTCATTTCTATCAAGTGACACATCAGCATAAAGATGCAAATGGTTTCATATTCAGTCATTTCCAGAATTTGTTTTCATGAACATTAGCAAACAATTGCAGGAATATCAAGAAATGACAGAAAGAAAAGAGTTCAGCCTAAAGCCACAGGTTAAACGAGGAGAACAAATTATTTTCTTAAGTGTGTAATCTGACTACTCTCACCTGAGGCATAAATTCTAACTACCTTTATCTGATCTTTAACCTCAGAATCAAATACAGTGGGACCTTGTTATCCGCTGGGGTTTGGTTTCAAGATCACCCAAGGATATCATAATCTGTGGATGCTCAAGTCCCATTAAATATAATGGCATAGCAAAATGGTGTCCCTTACATAAAATGGAAAATCAAAGTTTGCTATTTGGAATTTATACTTTTTTAAAATACTTTCAAACCATGGAAGTTTGAATCCATGGATAAAAAATTCATGGCTATGGAGGGCCGATTGTATATACACTTTAACTACAGAAAAAGTCAGGTTGTTATCAAGTTGTTGAAGAAAGTATTGATTTTATATTGGCAATCTCTCACATTTGCCACAGGCACATAAATTCTATCAGTCAACAGAATCTGGTCCCAAGAATAATATCAATCAGTAAAAAATATGGAATAACATTTCTCTATAATTGCCTGTTTGGGGTACAGTGGACCCTTGTTATCCGCTGGGGTTTGGTTCAAAGATCCCCCGTGTATATCAAAATCCATGTATGCTCAAGTCCCATTAAATATAATGACAGAACAAAAAGGTGTCCCTTATAAAAAAAAAATGGAAAATCAAGGTTTGATATTTGAAATTTTTACTTTTTTTTGAACATTTTCTAACCGTGGATGCTTGAATCTGTGTATAAAAAAATCAGTGTATAAGAAGGGCCAACTGTATATTAACGTCTACCCATAAAACATACTGAAGAGGTTTGTGAAATCTTTCTGAAGTTTAGCTATTTAATCTAAAGGCAGCTAAAAAGGAGTAAATAGAGCAAGGAGGGTGAAGATATAGACATTAAGTGACACAGAATATCTGAACAAATAAGAGATAGAAACAACATCAGAAGGCTAAAAATAATAAAAGTATTACTAGAACGCCTTCATGGCTTCTCTAAGCACCATATGCTGCGGTTTATGTTATGGTAATGAAAGATGTTACTAATCCTCTACATTGGCAACCAAAACAATACTTACAAACAGTAAATCCCACTACAAAGAGAATAATGCTGCTCCATCAGCAGGGACTGTATACCAAAATTCTTAAGGTAAATTGTGCATACAGCAGCATTCAGCAATATACAATAGAAATTAAAACTAAGTGTGTGCCTATACACTATGGTCCAAAACACACTGCAGAAATAATCCATTTTGAGATCGCTTTAACTGCCCTGGCTCAGTGCTTGGGAATCCTGAGAATATTGTGGCACCAGAGCTCTCTGACAAAGAAGTCTAAATGTCTCACAAAACTAAGAGTTCCCTAGCACTGAACCAGGGCAGTTAAAGTGGTCTCAAACTGGATTGTTTCTGCAGTGTTTTGGACCTATGACAGAGAGGAACAAAATATTGTCCATCTATAAAAGAAAATCTGAAAAGAGAAGCTTGGCATGTCTTCTAAGGACAGACTACTGTATTCACAACAGAGGACTGGTGCTGACCAGCTGCATTCAACAAGTCAGCCTTCTTAATTTCTCAGAATTTAAGGAAGGAATGGGGAGAAACTGGCAGTCCTATTTTTGTAAACCTGTTTTTAACATACATAGAAAATAGGAGCAGGGGATCTTTTTAAGCCCAAGCACCACATTCATCACAGATAAATTAACTGCTTCCATCCCCAACCCATGCTGCTCAGTTGAGCAGGACTCCATGCTCCCTTCCTCCTCCACTGCTTATCTGTTTTTGGACAGTCTGAGGAAAGGAAGTTCTATATATTGAACCATGTCACCTCCCCAAGCCCCATTTATTCCTCTGAACAGCATATGTTGTTGTTGCTGTGCGCCTCCCAGTCATTTCAAACTTATGGCAACTCTATGGAGAACCTATCAGATAATTTTCTTGGCAGAATTTGTTCTGAGGGAGTTCACCTTTGCCCTCCTCTGAGGCTGAGAGAGTGCAATTTGGCCAAGGTCACAGAGTGGGTTTCCATGGCTAAGTAGGGATTTGAACCTTGGTTTCCCAGTGTTAAAGTCTTAAAACTCAAACCAATTCATCATGCTGGCACCATTGAGCAGCATATTTATTTCAAATGAATATGAATGAATCCAATTGTTAGATTTGACTCAGTGAATCAATGGAACTTATGTAACAAGCGAACACCATCACTTCAGCTGGACTACTCCTGTTTCGACTAATGATTTTACAATAAGTGTCTCTTGATATTTTGAGGTGCACAAAACAGTGGTGATTCTAAATGTGTGGACTGTTGAAAGAAGCAGTGTGTTTGTGTGCATGTATGTGGAGGAGTCACATGTCTGCATACAGGATGTGGAAAGAAGAAAAGTAATATATGGTACAAAGCACATTGCAGAAATAATCCAGTTTGAGACCGCTTTACCTGCCCTGGCTCAACACTGGGGAATTCTGGGAACTGTAGTGTTTGTGAGATATTTGGCCTTCTCTGTCAGAGCGCTCTGGGGCCACAGTTCCCAGAATTCCCTAGCACTGAGCCACAGCAGTTACACCGGTCTCAAGATTACATCTGCAGTGTGGTTTGAACCTATATCAGCTTAACCAATACCTCTGAATTTTTAAGCACAGATTCTCAAGATCTCATTAGCATTTAACAAAGAACACAAAAGTGATCTGTTCTGATTGTTGCTGGGAGTTGAGTTTTGTTAAGAAGTGCCATAGTGGCTCAGATCCATCTGGTTCAGCATTTTTTTGCCATTTCTTCAGCATTAGAACCAGCATTACCTCCTTCATATATAGAGTGCATCTACACTGTAGAAGAGAGCCAATGTGGCGGGCGTAGTGGTTTGAGTGCTGGACAACAACTTTGGAGACCTGGGTTTGATTTCCTGCTCAGCCATGAAGCCCTTTGGGTGACTTTTGGCAAGTCACAAACTCTCAGCTTCATGGAAAGGCCACGGCAAACCTCTTCTGATCAAATCAGACCAAGAAAACCCCATGACAGGGACACCTTAGGATTGCCATAAGTTAAAAACGAATAAGTGTAGAAATTAATGCTGTTTGACACCACTTTAACTGCCACGGCTCCATCCTACAGGACCTTAGGATTTGTAGTTTTGTGAGGCACCAGCACTCATTGGCTGAGAACACAAAGGAACTTGTAAAACAAAAAAATCCTGGATGCCACAGGCTGGACCCACAACACTTAAAGTGGTGTCAAACTGCATTATTTCTACAGTTTAGATGCACCTTATATATGAGGTAGGTAATGCTGGTTCTAATGAATGGCAAAGAATGCTGATGGACCTGAGCAACCAAGGCACTTCTTAACAAAACTAGAAGCAGAGGCAAACCCCAAAGTACATGGCGGAAAGCGGAATGAAGGTAAACACGCTTAAAGGCATGCGCTGAGAAAGGTTGTTGTTGCTGTGTGCCTTCCAGTTATTTCCGACTTACAGCACCGTAGGATGAGCCTATCGTGGGGTTTCCCTGGCAAGATTTTTTCAGATGTCATGGTCATCCTCTGAGGCTGAGAGAGTGTGACTTGAACAAAGTCACCCACTTTGAGTTTCCATGGTTGAGCCAGGATTCGAACCACTAGAGCACACTGGCTCTCTATGGAAAAGCTACATGGACCCATTTCTGCCACTTGGTGTGTGTACACTCGAGGAGGCAGCTGCACTCTGCACATGCCCAGAGACCTATTATTGACGCGCTTCACCGCTGCCAGGGTCTGTGGGTAGTTCTGCCTTGGAGGAGCCATTGAGGGCTCCTCAAGAAGACTGTCTTGTTCAGAGTCTGAAAACAGAATGCGATGAAATGGGCCACACACTCCATGGACGTTTAAGTGTTTTAGTTTTAGAGGCTGCATCCACACTGCAGAAATAATCCAGGTTGACACCACTTTAACTGCCATGGCTCCATGGTAGGGAATCCTGGGACGTGTTCTTTGTTGTGGCCCCACAGCTCTCTAAATGTCTCACCAAACTACAAATCCCAGAATCCCACAGCAGTGAGTCACTGCAGTTGAAATGGGAGTCATTTTGCATTATTTCTGCAGAGTGGGTGCAGCCTCTGAGACTAAAGCATTTAAACACCCATGCCGTGGAATCCTGGGATTTGTAGTTTGCCGCTTTCCCCGGCAGGAAAGCCTAAACATCTCACCAAACTACAAATCCCAGAATTCCCTAACACCGAGCCATTACAATTAAAGCAGTGCCAACCTGAATTATTTCTGCAGTGTGGATGCAGCCACTAAACCTAAAACCTTCAAACATCCATGCCATGGGATCCTGGGTATGGAGGCTAAATATCTTACCAAACTACAAATCCCAAGACCCCACAGCACTGATCCATGGCAGTTAAAGCGGCGTCAAACTGGATTATTTCTGCAGTGTGGCTGGAGCCTCTAAGTCTAAAGCATTTAAATACCCGTGCCATGGAGTCCTGGGAGTTGTAGTTTGTCGTAACCCCCGACAGGAGAGGCTAAAAAGATCTCACCGAACTACAAATCCCAGAATTCCATAACCATGGCATTTAACGCAGCCTCAAAAGTGGAAAGGCTCGGGGTTCAAATGCCGGTACTTACTGCCGGTGTGAAGCCAGAAGGGCACTAGCCCGTCCCCCAGCACCAAGTGCGGCCCCTTGAAGCTGTATTTGTACTCGAACCGCCGGTGGGGAGCCGCCGGGGGCTCAGCGCCGCCTTCCGCCTGGCCGGTGGCGCCTGTGACCGGGAGGAAGGGGCCTCCCAGGCAGAGCAGGAGCAGCGCCCGGGCCAACAGCCTCCCTCCAGCTCCCTTCGGCACCCAGAGCGCCGCCATCTTGTTCCCTCCGCTGCATGGAAACCCGGCTCGGCCAACAGGGCGCTCCCTGATTGGTCGAAACGGGAATGGGGGCGTGGCCTTGGAGCGGCCAAAGGGTAAAGACCGCGACGGCTTTAGTTTTTAAGGAGAAGGCGTGGCCTCCTAGTTGGCCCCGCCTACCAGGTTAGCCCCCCCCCGCCCACATACGGAGGTAGAACGGCGCGAGGGCGGAGCGGCGGTTACGGCGCCGGCTCCGCCCACTTTTGCCTGGCGCCATTTTGAAAACGCGCTTTAATTTCCCTGGCTACTCACTGCTTGGGAATTATTGTGGGGTGGCACCAGAGTTACCTCTGACAGAGAAGGCTAAAGGCCTCGCAAACACTACATTTCCCAGAATTCCACAGCAGTAAAAAACACCTCCAAAGTTTGTTATTCCTGGAGTCTGTTTTGGAACTTAAAACAACTAGGAAAATTAAAATCAAGCCTTTTAACTAGAAAATGCTCAAGTGCGTTTATATGTACATAGATAGGGCAAAGATGGCTAAATGCCTCGTCACAAAGCTACAATTCCCAGAATTCCCTAGCAGTTAAAGCAGCCTCAAGAGTGGATTGTTCCTGCAGTGTGTTTTGGACCTTGAAACAAAAAAGCAAAATTAAAATAATACCTTTAAACTACAGTATTATGTGCATTTACGCAAACACAGTTTCGTAGAGTTGAGGAGAACATTTGGGAAAAGGTGACGATGGTCTTCAAAGAAAATTTCAATAAAAATAAAATTTTGATTTAACATTTAACAAAAATTAAAATTTAATTAAAAAACAAAACAAAACCCAAAATCTGGGACCTCTCTTTCTCTCTTCCCAGTGAGCCCCACTCACCCCACTCATAACCATAGCCCTCTCCAGCATTTTAAGGGGACGCAAGAGCAAGAGCAAGTACACTTCTGTACAATTGCTGATCGGTGCACTTAAGCGCTCCCTAAGCTTGTTGGGGGCAGTTAGCTTACATATTGTAAACCGCTTTGGTAGTCTATAATGTGTCACAAAGGTCTTGTATTGGGGTGGATCTAAATTTCACAGATACAGCTGATAGGCGCTGCTTCAACTGTCATGGCTGGCTCCATCCTGTAGAATCCTGCGATTGGTAGTTCGATGAGAAATTTACATTATGTCTCAGCCAGACACTCAAACAACTACACCAAGCTGGCTCTTGTTTTTATATAATGATTTTGTATAAGGAACACCATTTTAATGTGCCATTGCATATAATGGGACTTGAGCACCCATGGAGCTTGATATCCACAGGGGTCCTGGAACCAAACTCTCGCAGATACCAAGGGTCCACTATATAGAAGAGCTATGATTTCTATGCAGTTTTGGAAGTCCAGTTCCTAAACTCATTTTTTGTTGTTGTTATTTGAATCTTTGCCTTTTGTACCAAGTTCTGATCTGTAGATTTCTGAGTAGATCCCCAAAGTAGATCCCATGAGCCTGAGTTGTGTGCGCCTCTGGGCTACACCAGAGAAGGGAATTCACTAGCTAAAACCAATAAACCTATCACTTAAGTTGGACATTTTCTAATGAAAAGAGATGAGTGAACTAAATTTATAACTGAAGTGACTTAAGTTGTACGTTTAGCATTAAGTGCTAAATTTAGGATTATGTTATTAATTTATTATTAATTAAAGTAAAGACAATGTTAAGGAACTAAGAGAGTTTACATTTCTCCAAATGAATAGGCAAGCAAAATAAATAAATAAATTTAGTTAAAATGCAAATGCATCAAAAATTTACTGAAGGCCGGATGCTGATTTTAAAAAAGTAACATTTCCAGACTTTGTAATGAACAGGTCAATTAAAAAAAAAATCACTACAAGATTGCAATTTAAAAGACACAACATAAAAGTAAAAAAGAAATTATGAGGGAGGAGGAAGAAACAAATTCTCATGCCAGTTAAAGTTGCAAATATCCTGGAACAAATCTTGAACAAGGATTTCAAAGGTAGACTTTATACCAGTTCTATTACCCATAACCAGAATAACAGAGATTAATGGAGTTTTATCTCACTGCAGAAGTTAAATACTGTAATGTGACAGTGCCCAAATGTTTGTGTTATCTTCAATGGTGCTTTGTGAATGGGTGCTGCTACAATTTTACAAACATACAACATTTTATCAGTCCGTAGCTTTTATATTCCCTTTTTACTTCATTATTGTTTATATTTCTATGACATTTCAGTCATCTTTACTCGTTTTTAAGGTGCTACAAGATTATTATTTTTCTACAGCAGATTAGCAAACCTGACTCTCTAAGAACCTCATAATCTGTTATTGTATTTTGATATCTTGCAACATAGGAAAGATCCAAAGAAATAAGGAACTTCTTATCCTGAACCTGAAGGTCAGTTCCGACTGTTGGCTTTGATTCTAGTAAATAAATCCCAGACTTTCTTTCAGGCATTGTTTTAATCCTGATCAAGTAGGTTTTAATCAAGGGCTGCCTTCTGTCAGACAACAAAAGGGAAGATCCTAAACTACCATTTGACAGACTGGGGAATGACAGCCTCCTACTGTGTCCTGGTGTTTATTACACACCAAATGCTTTTGAAACTATTCCCTGGGAAAAATTCATAAACAGCTTCTGCGTACACTGAGAACTAGAACAAGTGAAGAATAAAGATTATAATCCTTCAGCGGACATGAGACGTGATAGAAGATATCCTGACACATTCATTTCCCAGAAGACCAAAGGATCTCTCTCTCTTTCCCTGCATAATGCACTTTAAGAATCCAGATTTATTCACAAGAATGACAATTTATTTCATCAACAGTGTCCTCATGGAGCATGTTGCTTATATTCATTGACTTTTCATAGTGAGAAATTGTGAAGTGCGGAGATTAGATCAACCTTCTCTGATCCAGCTATGTTGGACTGCAAAGCCAATCATCCATGGTGGCTTGGGCCACATCCTGTTTAGAAATGATGGGAGCTGTAGTTGAACACCTCCAAAGAATACCAAGGGGAGAAAAGATGGATTAACAATTAGATGTAATAAGAGACCTAAAGTCACCCTATAAATTTAGTGTCTAAATGGAAATTGTGTCTGCCAATCCTAATCAGAATCCCCAGTCTTCATCATAGTGTTGTTGTAAAAATAAAATGAGTATGGGGTTCTGTGGTTGTCACTTGGAGCTCCTGGAGGGAGTAGAGTTGGTGATTTATAAATGTAATAAATATTGCACAATAGCTGTTGGGGACTTTGGAGCATCCAGATGTATTGGGCTATGGCTTTCATAGTCCCTTACCATTGGCTATTCTTGGGGGAGCTGACAAAGAGTAGTAGATCAAAACATCTGGTGAGTCAACTAATCAGCATCCTTGTTGTTTCAGTTGTACTGTACCTATATCAGGAGTGGGTAACTGCAACCCTCTAGATGCTTTTGGCCTACTGTTCCCACTGGCCCTTATCAGTATAACCTCTGATGAGGGATTGTTGTTGTTCTTAACTGCTGTCAAGTCATCTTTGATTTATAGCAACACTATAGACATCAGACAAGGGAAATTGGAAGTATAATCCAATGGCAATCCGAACTCAGTCATGGGGTTTAACATTATTGCGTGACAGACTACCACACGCAATTTTGGGCAATGGGAAGTCAGTCCGAACGCAATCATGGGGTTTCACGTTATTGCGTGAGAGGTGATCACATGCAATTTCAGGCAATGGCAAGCTATTTTCAGGCAATGGGAAGTCAGTTTGAACGCAATTTGAATTCATGTAAATTTGCTGAACTAGCGAATTCATGTGAATGCATTCTGGCCCCACTTTCTTTTCATTCAAAATTAAGAGCAATTCCTCCCATGTGATAAACTCCTATGCAAGAAAGAGCTTCAAGTCGCTCTCTCATCAATAGCCCTGTTCAGGTCTTGCAGACTGAAGCTGTGCTTTCTTTGAGTGAGTTTATCCATGTAGAATACGGTCTTCCTTTTTTCCTACTGCCTCCCGCCTATCATTTATTTTACATAGTTCTTCTGTGCAATGTTTCCACCATCTTTTTATTTCTACTTAGCATGGTCACTATGGTCCTGCGGCAACTATAGGACCATAAGATTAATTTTCCATGCCAGCAAAATTATGCTCAAAATTCTGCAGCATAGATTCCAATCATTACACCTGTGAGTCACTAGGGGCGGAGCTAGCAGACTAGCTCTTTATTTCTTCTCCCTAACGGTGCACGAAATTTTATTTCAATTTTTATTTCATTTTTTTTAATCCAAGGAAATCTACAGCAAAGGCAGAATTGATAGAGCTCACTGCCACAAATTGTTGAAGCATCAGGGGCTTAGCGTTGGTGTTTTCTGGAGGATTCTTTTTTTCAGGAGGAAGCCCACAGTCCTGTTCCAGTAATTTCCTAAGACTTTTCAGTATGGACACTGACGCAACCACGGCAGTCACCTGCAACACTTGTGGGATGTTTGTCTTCTTGCCTACAGAAGTGGAGAACTTCACATGCCCCAAGTGCAAGTTGGTAGCCCTCTTGGAGGAGAAAGTGCAGCAGTTGGAGTCCAGAGTAGCTACACTTCAGCATATTAGGGAGCAGGAGGATTTCCCAGACAGAACAGAACTAACAATCCTGGACGAATACCATGCAGAGGAAGATGCTAGAGCCGAGGAGGTCACTTCACATACACAGGAGGAAGATAGCTGGAGGAATGTCACACAGAGAAGTAGGCCAAGAAGGGATTGTTTGGGGAGCTTGCAGCTAGAGAATCGATTCGAAGCTCTTTCCCTTATCAGGAGGATGAAGAAGAGGAGCACGGACAGACTTCAGGGACAGAGCAGGCAAACCTGAGAGTCCCACCCAAGGGAACAGCTGCTGCTAAATCTCATAGGAGGCGTGTGGTCGTAGTGGGGGACTCCTTGCTGAGGGGTACAGAAGCAGTGATTTGTAGGCCTGACAAGTTGTCTCAAGAGGTGTGTTGTCTCCCAGGGGCAAAGATCCGTGATGTGACAGAGAGGCTGACAAGACTGGTCAAGCCTACTGACCAATACCCCTTCCTTTTGGTCCACGTGGGAACCAACGATACTGCAAGACACAGCCTGCAGAACATCAAAAGGGATTATGAGGCGCTTGGTAGGAAGCTGAAAGGAATGGTGGATGTACAGGTTGTCATCTCGTCTCTTCTGCCAGTTGAAGGGCACGGTCCAGGAAGGGAGAGGAAAATAGCGGATGTGAACAACTGGCTTCGCAAATGGTGCTGCCAAGAACAATTTGGATTCTTTGATCATGGGCTGCGGTTCCATGAGGAGGGACTTCTTGCAATGGACGGGTTGCATCTCACACCAGTTGGAAGAAATGTTTTTGCCAACAGTCTCAAGAACTTGATCAGGAGGGCTTTAAACTGAGTTCCGTGGGGAAGGGAGACAATATTAAGGAAGGCAAAAGGGCTGGAGAAAATAGTCAAACAGACATAGAGGAAACAAGAAAAAAAGTGCAAGGATCCAACAGTGGGAGGCAAATAAACTTGCACAGGCAGCAAGTAAAAGGGACCCATGGTCTGCGATGTCTCTACACTAATGCACAGAGCATGGGAAATAAGCAAGATGAACTTGAACTCCTAGTACAGCAAAGCAAATATGATATAATAGGCATCACTGAAACCTGGTGGGACGAGTCTCATTATTGGAATGTGGAAATAGAGGGGTATAACCTTTTAAAGAGGAATAGGCCAAACAGGAAAGGAGGAGGAATAGCACAATATGTCAGAGATATCTACACCAGTGAAGAGATCCAGGACATCAATCATGGAAGCCAGGTGGAGAGCATCTGGATAAGAATGAAAGGGGAGGGAAACAACAAGGATGTTACGGTGGGACAAGGTTTCCCATGATATTCTTGCAAACAAGCTTGTAAAATGTGGGCTAGACAAAGTAACTGTTAAATGGATCTGTAATTGGTTGACTGGCCGAACCCAAAGGGTGCTCAACAATGGCTCTTTTTCCTCCTGGAGAGAAGTGACCAGTGGGGTCCCACAGGGCTCTGTCCTGGGCCCAGTGTTATTCAACATCTTTATCAATGACCTGGATGACAGAATTGGGAGCACACTTATCAAATTTGCAGATGACACCAAATTAGGAGGAATAGTTAATACTGTACTCCAGAGGACAGGACCAACATTCAAAATGATCTGAATAGACTAGAAAGCTGGGCCAAAGCTAACAAAATGAAATTCAACACAGAGAAATGTAAGGTACTGCACTTAGGGCAGAAAAATGAAATGCACAGATATAGGATGGGAGACACATTGCTGAATGAAAGTACATGTGAAAGAGATCTAGGAGTCCAAGTAGACCATAAGTTGAACATGAGTCAACAGTGTGATGCGGCAGCTAAAAAGGCCAATGCAATTCTAGGCTGCATCTTTTTATTAAGTATAGTGTCTAGATCAAGAGAAGTAATAGTGCCACTGTATTCTGCTCTGGTCAGGCCCCACCTGGAATATTGTGTCTAGTTCTGGGCACCACAATTCAAAAAGGACATTGAGAAACTGGAGCGTGTCCAGAGGAGGGCGACTAAAATGGTGAAAGGTCTGGAAACCTTGCCCTATGAGGAATGACTCAGGGAGCTGGGGATGTTTAGCCTGGAGAAGAGAAGGTTAAGAGGTGATATGATAGCCCTGTTTAAATATTTGAAGGGATGTCACATTGAGGAGGGAGCAAGCTTGTTTTCTGCTGCTCCAGAGAACAGGACCCAGAACAATGGATGCAAGCTACAGGAAAAGAGATTCCACCTCAACATTAGGAGGAACTTCCTGAGAATAAGGGCTGTTCGACAGTGGAACAAACTCTTTCCTCGGAGTGTAGTGGAGTCTCCTTCCTTGGAGGTCTTTAAGCAGAGGCTAGATGGCCATCTGTTGGGGATGCTTTGATTTGGATTTCCTGCATGGCAGAATGGGGTTGGACTGGATGGCCCTTGTGGTCTCTTCCAACTCTATGATTCTATGATTCATTATGGAGAGCAAAATCCTAGAGGTGCAAGTGAGGTTCAGGAAAGTAACAGGCACTAAGGACCATATCATAAACATATGATGGATAATGGAGCGAACCAAAGAACTCCAGAGGAAAATCAGTATGTGCTTTATAGATTATAGCAAAGCCTTAGACTGCATAGATCAGAAGAAGCTAATGGCATGATCTTAAAGAAATGAGAGTGCCACTACATTTTATAGTCCTGATGAGAAATCTGTACCTAGAACAAGAGGCTACTGTCAACACAGAATATGGAAAAACAGAATGGTTCCCAGTTGGCAAAGGGATCAGACAAGGCTGCATCCTTCCATCTTGTTTGTTCAATTTGTACGCTGAGAATATGTTAGAACAGAATGTGGAGAAACAGAATGGTTCTCAGTTGGTAAAGGAGTCAGGTAAGACTACATTCTGTGATCGCCACACTCTTTTAACCTTGCTTTAGGGTCTCCGTTGGGTGGCTGTAAAAATGGAGAGTTATCCCCTGCCTTTGAGTGCTGCATACCAGGCAGAGAGCTTCCTCCCATCACCACATTGCCATAGTAGGAGGAACAGTCTAGTGTATTGATTCTGGCAGTTTTGCAAACCTTATTCATGGAGCCTCTGTTCATTAAAAAGGTGGCCAGCAACTCTACATTTAAGACCTTGCAGATGGAAATATTTTAACTGTTGTTGTTAGAACACTAGCAGGCTCCTTAACATTCAAAGACAAATTAACTTCCACATTAAATGTTGTCGATTCTAAACTCTTAACATTTAATTGTTGAAATAAGCTTCTTTGTTTTGGATGGAGAACTCCTGCTAACTTTCCAACAATAATATTTGACAATGGCAGCAAAGAAAAACAGTCCAACAAGTCTTGTTTCGGCTGACGCCTGTACGGTTGCCTCTTGTTCATAACATGAATACCAGTTCAACACTGTTGAATACTGTTGAAAAATGAGGTTGAAATGTTAATGCTAATGATTGTAATAATTGTACTTATTTGATTAATTCAAGCCATGTAATTAGACAGCAATGATTATGCTGTGGTTACAATTAGACACTTGATATCCTACATTTTTTACCTTTTGCCCCTTTCACAGAGAGAATAGTAACAATTCATGATATGGCATGTGCCACCCACAAGACTCATTTAAGCCCCATTTTAGTCCCTGAGGAAATGCCCTGATTTAGTTAGATTACTTTAAATCATACAACTTAGATTCTAGACCCAAGGTGTCTTTCAGTTTTTCGTCCTCATTGACTATCATTAGGAATTTGTTTTTGTTTTTTAATTGTTAGCATGTTTAACAAAGCTGAATGAAAATTTCTAACACTAAACCAGGAGGAGGAGATAAATTCTGGCAAATTTCAGACAAATGGATATGTGTAAACGTATGTGTGCTATAAATTTTGACACACATTTAAAAAAAGAAAAGAACTGCCAATAACATTTCAACCTCTTAGCAGAAGTGGAGGAAATTTTCAGGTATAATTGTCTCTTCTCAGGGAATCAAGGCTGCCAATTTTTAAATGAACAGGTGCAGGGATTTTTGTGCAAGAATAGACTTAATTTTTGGAGGATTGCCAAAATGAGTTTTTGTTACGTTCCTTGCAGAACAGGCATAAGGAGGAAAGTACATCCAATGGGTTGCATACAATTTCCTTCTTTTTCACACTCCCAAATTCCCTGAACCCCAAATGCCATGTTCCCAGCCTATTGTGTTTTACACTGTATGCCTAAAAAAGATCTTTACCACTCCTTGAAGTCTCCGGAAGCAGTAGGATCAGGCAAAATGAACTGCTGCAGCCTCTCCTAGCTTGTGTGTTCTTTTTCACTGATAACTTCTGTCATTTTGACCACACTCTGATGCTGCTTGACCACATGTGTCCCAGTTTTCATAAGTTGGACAAAGCAGGGGGAACAGCACTGTGCATACCACTTTTTTGGGAAGAGCCAGTGGTGACCAGAGCAGGAGCCAATATTACTGCATCTGTGCAAAAAAAAAAAAGTACAAGCTAGCCCTCTCTTTGAGTTCAGCTTGGACAATGAATGTCTCTGGATGGGATCTATAGTTACTTAATAAAGGTTTCTGCCCCTGGTGCCTTGTCAAGTGCTGTAGAAAACTGTTAGCAGCCAGGCTGCTTCACCCTGCTTGTAATACGGGTATGTGTAATGGAGGCTGGTGGCTCCCGTGTCAGTGGGTCAATGAATCTGCTCCAGATTTTAGTTTAAACCTTATTTCGGAACATTATTTTGAGGATAAGGTTCAGCACCCTGCATATCTTATTTGAGATATGAACTAAAACCCAGAGCACTGCCCTGATGATTTGGAAGCCACCAGCTGTCACTGGCTACATGGTATAGTTGGGGTCGACAGCAACCTCAAAAGGGCTGCATTTTCTTTCTTAGAAAGAAAGCCGCACATTTCAGTGACTAAACTCTAGGTCTCGTCTAACATAAAAATAGCAGGGTAATTCAAAATGGATGCTCATCATGCCATATCTATTCTCTCTAGCATGAAAGAAAGTATACTTATGAATAGCAGTTACTGGGGAACATGAATAGGGGGGTATTATTGCCCTCGGGTCTTGTTTCTGGGCTTCCTGTAGGCACCTGGTTGGTAGGGACTGATGGAAACTGGTGTTCAACAGCATAGTTTCCTCAGCTCTATCCTAAATGGAAAATCACTTTGCAAAGCAAATAGCATGGCTGAGCTGGTCATAGAACCAAAAAGAAGACAAGAACCTTTGCATGACATGGTCTATAAATTACACCCTAGAGTTGTACAATCATCTGCAATTCACTCTAAATTAACCAAAAATGCCTATAGGCCAGCTGGCATTCTTCTAGAAGAGCAAGTGGAAATGAAACCAGTGATTTCCAGTATTTAAGCTCCAGCCACAAATTTATGTACCTAAAAGCTTAGGGTTAATTCTTAAAACACACAATAAGAAGTATAGTTAAACAGATGGTTTTGTTCAGCACTTTTATGCTGGCTTCCAGTCTCTGGTGCTGTACAAGGTCCAGATTTTCTTCTGGTTCATTGCCGAACTAAGCCTTCTATACACAGTGATTCTTTTAGCAGTTCTTAGATTCTTGTTCTGCAAGAGCCGCAGGCAAATAATAGGACTGTGAAACAGCAGCATGAACTGGAAACATTATGGCAGCTGCTGGAACAGTGTGAAAACATAATTATGGCAGCTGCTTGGAAGTCGGTAGCTATAATCTTCCAAATGGCTGTGACTAACAATTTGTAGCTCACTTGCTCCATGTTAATATTTTCTCCATATTCATATATATGACATGTCTAATTTCAGTATGGGTGCATCTACACTGTTGACATAATGCAATTTGATACCACTTTACATGCTGTAGGTCTGTCCTGTGGAATCTTGGGACTTGTAGTTTTATAGCATGTTTAGCCTCACAAAAACTACACATCCCAGTATACTTTAGGATGGTGCCATGGCAGTTAAAATGGTATCAAACTGCATTATTTCTACAGTTTAGATCCACCTAGTTTTCACTCAGGCTTTAATCTCTTCTGCGAAAAAGCTTACCCCACTACCCTAATTGGATTTACTTGTTTATGGAAGTACAGTTGTTGGTAGGGAGACTCATTTGACAACACAGTTGGTAACCTTTAAGGCAGGAGCAGCATTAGTCCCACAGAAAACTTTGGAGGCCCACCTCCCCATTGCACCAACTCTGTCTCTGTCTCTGTCTCTGTCTCTCTCTCTCTCTCTCTCTCACACACACACACACCATTATTATTATTATTATTATTATTATTATTATTATTATTATTATTATTGCGATCTCTAAGAAGCATGGAGGCATTTTCACCATGTTTGGGGCTTTCCTGTTCCAAAAAATGTTACGGGGCCATGTTTAAAAAATGCATCTGGCCCCCCACGTTGGCAGCTTTGACTTTTGCAGATATGGTTATTCATAGATTTGATGCTCTCTCTAGAAATCTCTAGGCTATCTAGCATGACTCTGTAGTCAATGTCCACCAGATGTTACGCTGAAGGACCTAGAGATTCCTAGAGGGAATGCGTCTCTAGGCATTTGTACATCCGCCAGTACAATTCTATGGCCAGCCTCTGGCAGATGTTGACCATAGAGTTGCGCAGGAGGACCTACAGTGTTCTTTCAAGTAAAAATAATAGTGGTTTTTTATTTGCATCTTTTTCACTTTTACGGGGGTCCTTTGCCCCTAACCCCAGCAAATGTGAGGAGCCCACTGTATATATGCAAGAAAGTTTTGAGCCCTGGGGGTTTCCCAATGTGGTTGAAATGCCCTCTACATACAGTCTAGAGGGCATTTTATGGAATTTTGAAGCAAAACATGGTTTTGATATCTGGGGGCCCTGGGCCCAGAAAAACAGCCCTGGGGTCCGCACTTTTGCCATCCCTGATTTAAGGTGGCACAGGCAAAGGTGTCCAGCTAGTAGATATGCCATCATCTTTTGATTTTGGGTTGTTATTACATCAATGCCTCTCTCTGTTTTATCTCAGCTTATCTGTTTTCTTCACACTCCCCTGGGTGAGGCACAGAAAGATTTTCCCATCAGCAATATGTCATTGTAAGTTATCCCAGTGGTATAGAAAGTGATTTGAGGAGTCCTTATTGACCATTAAGACCCATTAGATTTATAAAAGGCCTGCTTTGGATAGAGATAAAATGCTTCTGGCTTGCAGCTATGGACTACTGCAATTGCCTGCAATTTTGGACTCTCCTTAAGGGCTTGGCTATAGAAACTGGGTGCCTAGACTTTGAAATTTACCATTACACTACTGACCACAATGTTTGTGGTGCTTGAGCCTAAATAAAAGCAACAAGTTAGAGCTGGTCCTAATGTTTTTTTAATTTATTGATTCATGTATGCTTGAACAAATCTTGCCAAGAAAACCCATGAAATGTTTACCTTAGGGTCACCATAAATCAGAAATGATCTGAAGGCACACAACAATAACAAAAATTGAGCAAATATCCATCTGAACTGAGAACTGCCACATCTTGATAAAATGCAGGCTGGGGACCAACATCATCTTAATATTTCCCCCCCTCTCCTATATGACTTTTAAGATCTTTGCCTGATGAAGAAACCAGTGAAGTTTCAAAAGCTTGCAACATGTATTTTGTGCATTGGTTGGTCCAATAAAGGTATCACTGTTTTATGGATTTTGGATGTTATTGTACTTTGCAACATGGCCAACATGGCTATCTTAGATATCATTTGCTAGGTTTGTCTTAAGAGTTGCCATAAATCAGTAGCAACTTGAAGGCACACAACAACAGCACACTGACTCTAGGTGAAAATTGTCCTATTTGTTTTTTTACTTTGATAGGTGATAAACCTATTTTTCTGATTGATATAAATTATTTTTATTTGTTTCAAGTTGAATATCAGATGCATTAGTTAAAGAGAAATTTTTAAAACTGATTTTCATCACTTATTTGATATGTAATTTCATTATGTGGTCATATTTAAGGGTGTTTTTTTTCTTTTGCTAGGCCATCTTGAAGGATGTGTGTACTCAAAACATGAATCAGCAGGTAATAATAATAATAATAATAATAATAATAATAATAATTATTATTATTATTATTATTATTATTTGTATACCGCCCTCTGGCAAACCAATCCGGACGGTTAACAACAGTAAAATATAAAATATGACAATTAAAAACACTTTATCCCTCCCCCCCTTAAGACAGTATTAAACAGTATAACATATTAAAACACAATATCAATGCATAAAAACAACAATTAAAAACTAAAAACCCTGATATCCCTCTGTTGATCCTCAACCATCACTAAGATGGGGCCACGGGAGTAATGAGGGAATCAGGAACCTGGGCCGGGATGGTTAATCTGGAAAGGCCTGCCGGAAGAGATCCGTTTTGACCGCTTTTTTAAAGCTGTCTAATGATGTTATCTGACGGATCTCATCCGGCAGGTCGTTCCAGAGTGTAAAATAAATACAATATGGTCCACAGCTTGCTCTTTATCATATAATATATTCATGTGAGTTATTTCTTTGTGGCACAGTGAAGGTTAAAAAAAAATATGTGGCATTTCACGTTGCACAAGCTGTGAGCCAAGTCACACACAATTTTTTCCCCTTGCCACAGATGACTTGTATTGGGGATATTGTTATTGTGTGGTCATTTTCAAACCTGAGGCAAATCTCCACATATTTGAAGCTTATGGATAGGTGGCCCATAACGTTCACTAGATTTCTCAAAAAATAACTTTCCCCTTTCAAAGCACAATAACATTCAAAATCCACAAAACAGTGATACTTTTATGGGGCCAACAAGGCATCAGGGGCAGAAACCAAAATGCACAAGAAACAGCATGCAAGCTTTTGAAGTTCCACTGGCTTCTTCATCAGGCAAAGGGGTTAAGAATCATACAGGAGAAATAAAATAAAATAAATAAAATGATGATTTTATCAGGTGTCTCTTGGTGTTCCTTGGAGGTATACTATATAAGCTAGTCCCTCCTGCTCCTGACCATGGGGCACTGGGAACGAAGCCTTCCAAAGTCCAGGAGCTACAAAAAGGTACTTCTTCTGAGATCATAGATGTTTCCATCCTTTGTGAGGTTACAGCCCCTTTTGTTAGGTAGACAGGGTGACCAGATGTCATCCACTGCAAAGGAGGGCAAAGCACCACAAAATGTAGTGTTCAAGAAACATGCAGGACGTGACAAAATAAAAGCTTAAAACACTCATACAAATGTAAATTTATGCTTCTTTACTCATGCACAAAATGGAGGACATTTTGAAATTCCTCCCGGACCCGGACAGAAGGTTGAAATGTAGGATGTGCCAGGGAAAAGGAGGACATCTGGTCTGGGAGTATGGACCTTACTGCTCAGAAGAGAGAGACATGAAATAAAATGTGTTTGATGAAGAACTTCAGTCTGGCATTTTAAAGTACTATCTCTTACATCATTTTATGTTTCTTAGGCTCAAAATGGAGGACATTTTGAAATTATTTCTGGACAGAAGGTTGAAATGTAGGACTTGTCTGAGGAAAGAAGGATGCTCTGTCACCCTGTAGGTTGAGAACACAATCTCTCAAGAAAAGCATCCATCATTTTATATTAGGGAAATTTTAGGGATTTTTTTGTTAGGATATGTCAAATGCAGTCCCAGGCTGCATCCACACAGCTGAAATAATCCAGTTTGACACCACTTTAACTGCCATGGCTCCATGCTGTGGAATTCTGGGAATAGTAGTTTGTTGTTTGCAGGGAAAAAAAAGTTTCACCTTTGTTGGTGAAAGAAAGCACAAATAGTAAAGTCCCAGACTGTTGGCTTTTCTGTGAGTTTGACGCAAAAGAAATATGTGGACTTTGGAGATTCCTCCCTGTTACAACTTTCACAACACCAAAGTGCCCAATCAAACTCCCATTACATTCTATTACATGTGTCAAAAACATTCATCCTTGGTGGCATGCTGGGGACTCGGCGTATTCTTATATAGACACGGAGAGATGCCTTGATTTGGATGACCACGTTAATTGCCAAAGACAAAGGGACAATGAATCCAGTGCCGTAATTAATTTCCCCGATATTTACTTAGTTAATTTGTCCAGGGCAGATTAACTCCAGGCTGGGGACTCTGGACGCTGGACAAGGAAAGTGAGTGACAGGCCCAATCTCACGGTGCGCGGCCTCTCATTGGGAAAGTTCATCATCCCTCTGAAAGAGACGCCTTCAGGGATCATGTATTTTGAATTCCCTGTGAATTTAGTGTCATCTTAGCTTGACCAGCTCTGGAAGAACATATTAACCTCCTCTTGTGATTTTTAGAAAACCATTCTAATTTAGCAAGTAATTAAGGGTCACATGTAGGATAAAGAGCTAGATAATCTTGGATTACGCACAGGAAGCTTTGTTCCCAAGGCAACCTCGGCCGAGGGGGGGTGTTAATGCCCAGGTCAACCAGTTAATGAACTGGGAATGGTGACGGCCTACAAAACATATTAAGAGGCAGGGAAACTGAAACAACAATTACATGACTATTTAACAATTTGATAATGGAAAACGCCAGCTGACGAAGCTGCTTGCCACAGGGGGGAAGAAAGAAAGAAGCCACATGGGTGACAAAAGGTTGCAGACCGAGGGGAGAGATCTACTGAGCTAGGTCAAGGGAAACTGGAAACAATGACGTTGGACCAAGAAAAGCTCATATTTTTGCATTTGAGTTGCTTCGTTCGTCATCCATGGAGGATGCAACAAGTATCCCATTGTTGACCAAAGTGTGTGTGTATGGGGGGGGGGGGGAATGAATGATCCATATACACCCTCGTTATTTGACCCCTTAACTGCAGGGCAGTTTCTTTTCGCACCTAATGATAGGCCTCCAGACCCAAGGAGCCAAATTTTGGCTCAGGTTTTGCAAAAGGGAAATTTAGAGGTTATACACACTGTGAAAACAATCCAGGATGAATCCGGCATAAATCTCCATTGTTCACACGTATCCTGAATACACTGATTAAGTTTTTGGGCGGGGGCTGCCAAAAAACCCACTTAATCCAGGATAATTGATATTGGGTTTCCCTGTGAGTTTTTTTTTTAATCTACATTGCCAGTAGTGTGAATAACTGATATGAATACACCCGAATAGACCCAGGACAAAAATCTGCATACCCAAAAAGGCATTTCAAATGCATTCGCATCATCAGCTCCTTGTTTGTTCGAATGCATGCATGTGTGAGCAACCAAATTCGCAGAGAGGCTCATCGATGTGGTTCCATAGTGTGAATAATAAACTCTGAATGCACGAGTGAGATTATTCGCATCGTTGTGGCTTAAAAAATGAATGACGTCTGAATGATCCCTTAGTTTGTGGCTCAGCAAGAATGCATATATAAAAGCCAATTTAGAATATTTGCTGTGGTGTTGTTATGTGCCTTCAAGTCATTTCCAGTTTATGGTAACCCTAAGGTGAACCTATCCTCAGTTTTCTTGGCAGTTTTCTTCAGTGGGAAGTTGCCATGGCCAACCTCTGGGGCTGAGAGATTGTGACTTGCCCAAGGTGGGTTTACGTGGTTGATCAGGGATTCGAACTCTGATTTCCAGGCTCATAGTCCAATGTTCAAACCACTGCACCATGCTGCCTCTCCCAATTTAGAAAAGCATTTATCATGTCTGATGAAGTGGGCCCTAATCCACAAAATCTTGTGCCGCAATAAATTTGGTAGTCTATAATATGTCACAAAGGTCTTGTGTTGTATTGGAGTGAGTCTAAATCACACAGATAGAGCTGTTGAATACTGCTTTAACTATCATGGCTGGCTCCATCCTGTAGAATCCTATGGTTTGTAGTTTGATGAGGAATTAAGGGTATATCTGAGTCAGTGTGGCATAGTGGTTTGAGCACTGAACTGTGACCCTAGAGACCAGGGTTCGATTACCGCTCAGCCATGAAACCCACTGGGTGACCTTGGGCAAGTCACATGCTCTCAGCCGCAGAGGAAGGCAATGGTGAACCTCCTCTGAAAAAATCTTGCCAAGAAAACCCATGATGATGAT
>NC_056523.1:312394536-312538932 GCF_019175285.1 Sceloporus undulatus | reverse complement strand
TCCAGGCCAGGCCGTCCTCGCGCCCCGCAGGGATGGTGGTTGGAGATGGCTCTTTTTCTTTCCGGCCTCTCTCCCCCTCAAGATGGTGGTTGGAGGAGGGCTCTTTGTCTTCCAGGCCTGGCCTCTCTACCCCTCAATAAAGTTCCTGCCTTAGAGTTGCCATAAATCAGAAACCACATGAAGGCATACAACACACTTTAGGATGCACCAATGTTTTAAGGGTTTTTAAGGATTAAATCCCAACTAGAGTAGACTGACAATGATCAGGCGCTATGATCCATTGTTTCAGTGGAGCTATTCTATTTGGAACTGGATTTAGGCATCTATTTCTCAGGAGAAACTGGAACCCTCCCCCCTTTTCTTTTTTGCCAGCGTATCACTGAAGCAGGAGAAGTTGCCATCTGGATATATGCTGAAAATGCTGTGTAACTGGGTATATCTTGATTCTACACACACCACAACTTCAAAGTAATTCATCTTGACTTTATTTAAACTGACTTCCATTGTTTTGCTTGACAGTGGATCTATCCACATTGCAGAAATAAAGCAGGTTGACTCTACTTTGAGTGTCACAGCCCTGTCCTGTGGAATCCTGGGATTAGTAGTTTGGTGAGATATGTCTGTCAGAGAGCTCTTGTGCCTCACCAAATACAAATCCCAAGATTCTGTTAAAAGTGGTGTCAGACTGATTTAATTCTGCAGTATGGCTATACCTAGAAATACAGGCACAGAAACCAAGAATCTAAAATTTTAAATGGGTCTCTTTTAAGTGTTACTTTTCATACCGTTCCAATATATATTTGCTTCTCATACTTTTTCATATTATTTCATTCTGTGTTTCCTGTCCAGTTTACTGGGACCATCCTCTCAGTATGTCCCCCTTGTTTGTTTGTTTGTTGTTTGTTTATTTTATTTTTATGCTGCTTTCTCCCAGAAAGGGATATCTCACAAGATAAAAACACTTTAAAAATTTTACAACAAAAATTTATTTCTAGGATGTATCTCTACCATCAATAACACCAGCTGCTTTTCATGATGTTTTTTAAAAGATGTGGGTGGAACTATCATGGCTGGTCCCAGTCTGCCCTGGTTGCATCCGCACTGCAGAATTTATATAGTTTAACACCACTTGAACTGTCATGTCTCAACAACAAAAAACCTACAAAACTTCCCAGTACTTCTTGGTACCTCTTTATGAATAAATGTCAGGGATGGGAAATGTGTGGTCCAGGGGCCAAATAATATTTTTGTATGCCTTAAAACCTCCAAAATTCCTAGACTGACTATTCCTAGACTGACTTTTCCGTGACAAAAACAGAGGGTGAATTTCTGCCCCTGGAAGCATCCGGGGCAACAATAAACTTTTAAAATAGGTTTCAAAGCCTCCTTATACTGCTTACATACCCCCACTCTCTTGATTTGGCAGGGACAATCTAGAAATTTTGATTCAAAGAATGAACCCCAAAACCAGAGTCGACTTCTCTACAGGTCAATGTAAGTATTGTACTATAACTCTTATAAAAAAGTAACCATCCCCTATCTGTCCTGGAAGCACTGACCTCTGTTTGTTTTCTCTTCCATCCAGCCTTTAGTGCGAGCAAAAACAGTTATACCTGCTGGAAGTTAACAAGTTTTTTGACATTGTTTTCCTTTGCTTCATCTTTTAGATCCTTTGTTTTCTGCTCCTAGGGTTTTCCCTTGACTTATCCACAGGTCGTATCAAGATCCCCAAAACCTGCCCTCGACTTATACATGAGATTGACTTGTGGTTGAGTATACATCAAACTAACCTAGTTGGAGACCAAAGTCTAATGAAGTTACCCCAACCAGTTGCATCTGATTAATGGCACTTTGTAGTTTAACTCTTGCTTGGACAGGGGATATGACTGTGGTTTTGAACTAATACAGTGGTACCCCGGGATACGAATGCGCCGCCTTACGAAATTTCCGGGTTACGAAAAAAATCAATTGAAAAAAACTGTTCCGGGTTACGAAGGTTATTTCGGGTTACGAAAGAAATTTTGGTGCTTTTCGGCGCTTTTTCGCACCAAATCGCGGCTTTTCCCCATTAGCGCCTATGGGTTTTCGGCTTGCGAAAGCTTTTCGGGTTACGAACGCGGCGGCGGAACGAATTAAATTCGTAACCCGGGGTACCCCTGTATGTCTTGAATGTGGTGCTCTATAACACAATATAATGGAATTTTTTGCAAGGTGATGGCAGCCTACCCATTGTTGTGTGTTTACCTGATCGTGCAGTCCTATCCTTACTTTTTATAAACTATCATTTGTTTATACTCTCCAATCTGCTTGTACATGAACCTATGGTATAAAACTAAGTTATGTCTTAAATTGGAATTTTGTAATTGTGCTGCCCAAATGGCTGTAATAAAGTTTGTTGTTGTTGTTGTTGTTGAGTATACACAGTATCACGGGGTTTTCTTGGCAAGCTTCTTCAGAAGGAGTTTGCCATTGCCATCCTATGAGGCTGAGAGAGTGTGACTTTCTTAAAGCCACCCAAATTCAGCAGGAATTTGAACTCTGCACTCAAACCACTACTCTGCACTGCCTTCCAGTAGGTTCAGGCAAAAGAAAATAGCTGCTCAGTCTCTCCTAGCTTGTGTGTTCTTCCATATTAATAACTTTTGCTATCTTGACCCATTCATATGTTGCTTGGCCACTCATCATCATCATCATCATCATCATCACCAATCATTTATACCTGCTTTTTCCTTTCAAAGTTGGAACACAAAGTGGCACATTTCCTGGTTTCCATTTGGGAAATGTTGTAAGGCATGTGCTCATAAAAACCAAACTATTTTTGAGAACCAGAAGTGGACTTGCCTTCACTTTGGTTTTTTTGTTTTATATTTTCTGGTAGTTCATATGGCCCTCTTGAAGGGTCCTGAAGTATAAAAGTGCCACAGTTTCCCACAGTTGAGCTGTATTAGTAAAGCATTTGCCATTATTTTTTATTATGATAGCCAAAGTACCCTGGGCTAGTTCAGTTTATCTCAAGCAGAGTGGATAAAGCAACACCAATGGAATTAGTGCCAAGATCCTGGTCCATGCCCTAGTGGTCTCACGACTTGATTACTGTAACATCCTCCTGGCTGGGCTTCCTCTTTCTCACTTTCGTCCCTTAATTTCTGTCCAGCATTCAGCTGCACGCATTATCACATCCGCCCACCGCTCTGACCAATCTCTCCTTTGTTGGCATCCCTTCACTGACTCCCACTCCCTTTCCGCAGTCAGTACAAGCTCCTGCTGTCGACATTTAAAGCCCTCCATGGGCTGGCCCCTCCTTACTTATCAGACCTTCTTTCTCCTCACCTTCCCACTTGGGCCCTCCGTTCTAGTAGTCAAGGTCTGCTGTCCCAGCCCAGGATTTCCTCTGCCCCATCTCGGATTCCCCCCTTTTCACTCGCTGCCCCTCACTCCTGGAACCTTCTTCCCCCGCAAGCAAAAGCCATCACTTCTTTAACCAGCTTCAAAACGGAGTTGAAGACCATCCTGTTCAGAGAAGCCTTCCCAGGCATTGCATAATTGTCACTTGCTATTTGATGTTCTTTTGTGTCCTATTTTATTGAATCATTTCCTGTATTGCTATGTATTTTATATGTATTATCCTACTAGAGAGGCAGGCTAGCTCCAACCGGCCTCCCTGGAAGAAGATTAACCATCCATTAAGAGGCCAAGCCCTCCCTCCAGTCCATCTCCCCTGAGCCAGGCCTCGGAGGTAGAGAAGAACTGCTGGCCCTCATCCTCTTCCCCACCACCACTCCCTTCTCCTTTTGTGTCGTGTCTTTTTAGATTGTAAGCCTGAGGGCAGGGAACCGCCTAATTAAAATATTGTATGTACAGCGCTGTGTAAATTTACAGCGCTTTATAAATAAAGGATAATAATAATGATAATGATAATAATAATAATAATGGAGGATAGCTTTCTTTCTATTTTAACCCCACATGCCCCCATCACAAATTTATGGGAAGGTTAGAAACTGCAGGGGAGGTTATCCCACAACCTCACCCATGTGCAGGGGCACAATCTGGATTGGGCACCTGCACACTTTTGTTGCTGTGTGACTTCAAGTTGTTATTGACTTAAAGTGACCCTAAGGCAAGCCTACCGTGGAGTTTTCTTGGCAAGTTTATCAGAGGGGTTGTTTCATTTCACTTGTGCTTATGTTTAGTTTTGAGTGAAAAGTCTGCTGAAACATGGGGACAGAATTTTTTCTTTCTCTTTCTCTTTCTCTTTCTTTTGTCTTGTAGGAACTTGTTCCTATTCTCTCCAAAGGTGCACCTACACTGTAGAAATAATGCCGTTTGACACCACTTTAACTTGCATGCCTCTTTCCCACAGAATTGTAGGGTCAGTTGTTTTGTGAGGCACCAGCACTCTAGCAGAGAAGGCCAAAAACCTTGTAAAACTACAAACCCCAAGATTCCATAAGGTAGAGTTAAAGCATTTAAAGTGGTGTCAAACTGCATTATTTCTACAGTGTATATGCATATCATGCTATTTCTGCCTCGACTGCCCATTTTGTTGTTGTTAAAGAAGTAATGCCAAAGAACATAACTCCTTCATTAACTGAGGTATCCATGTAATCCACTTTAACCACCACGGGAACATCATGTGGCATTCTAGGATTTGCTGTCTAGGGAAGAGTGTTCAGAATTCTCAGCCAGAGAGCTGTAGTACTTCACTATAAACCCCAGGATTCAATAGGATGCAGCCAAGGCAGTTAAAGGGGAATATAGCACTATAATGGCGGTGGTTCCACCTGTCCTGAACGGGGTCACGCTCCCTGTGAAGGACTCTGTGCGCAGTCTGGGGGTGCTTCTTGACTCGTCGCTTCACCTGACAGCTCAGGTGAACGCGACGGTCAAGAGCACCTGCTATCAGCTTCGGCTGATTCGCCAGCTGCGCCCATACCTGGCCCAGAGGGACCTAGAAACGGTTGTACATGCTCTGGTAACTTCGAGACTGGATTTCTGCAATGTACTCTACATGGGGCAACCCTTATACCAAACTCGGAAGCTACAAATGGTGCAGAATATGGCAGCCCGGCTGGTCACTGGTGCTCCCAGGACCAGCCACATAACACCGGTTTTAAAAGATCTCCATTGGCTGCCCATTTGCTTCTGAGCTCAATATAAGGTGTTGGTTATTACCTATAAAGCCCTAAATGGCTTGGGCCCAGGATACCTAAAGGACCGCCTCTCCCCGTACATTCCGCCTTGCACCCTCAGAACATCTGGGCAGCAATTACTGAAGGTGCCTGGGGCTAGGTTAACCTCCACCGCGCGGAGGACATTTTCCACGGCTGCCCCAGCCCTTTGGAATATGCTGCCCATTGAGCTCCGCTCATCTACCACCCTGGCCCAATTCAGGAAGGATTTAAAAACCTTCCTGTTTCAACAGGCATTCCCCGATTAAATATCCTGTGGGCCTCCCTCCTCTTTCCGTGGCCAAGAGGTTGGGCTATGGGGCTTTTTCTGTTATTTTTCATTGTTTGATGTATTCGCATGTTTTAACTCTTTGTACTATTATGGATTGTGTCTGTTTTTAATTGTTGTAAGCCACCCTGATCCCTGGAAGGGCGGGGTATAAATACAATTTTTATTATTATTTATTATTAATTGTTTAGTCAAAGGGCTTTGTTAAAGCTTCATCTGGGTAAATCCAAAAGTTATTCAGAAGTTTCCATAACCCTAGCAAGAAAACAACTATCAGAGTGTCTGGAGTCACAGAGGATATCACAGCAATGGAAATCATGGTTCACTTGGCTCCCCACCGTAAAGGATGCAGAACATAGATCCAGAGCTTGCTCACTTTAGTCCTAGGAGTTTCCATCATTGAGTTATCTCCTATCATTATTGTAAAATGGCATAAGATTCTCCTTTAAAAAAAGGAAAGGTAAATCTATATACAGTACCATCTATCTATCTATCTATCTATCTATCTATCTATCTATCTATCTCTCAAATTTATGTACAGCTTTTCTCTCAGAAATGGATCTCAAACCTCAGCTGATAGTGGGATGTTTATCACGTGAGGTTAGTAAAATGAAACTACAGCCTGATAATAGCATCTTTGTCAGCTACTTATCACACTATTTCATTTCTCTTCTGTTCCTGCTTTGCATTTCAATCATTAATAATGTTTGCTACCTTGACCCACTCAAATATTGCTTGGCCAGGCTTGTCCCAGTTTTCATTTGTGAAATATTGTAAGGTATATGTTTCTGAAAAACAAAACAAAAACCATTTTTGAGGATCAGAAGTGGACCTCCCTTCACTTTGGGTTTTCTGAGTTTTGGGGGTTTGTTTGTTTGTTTGTTTTTTGGAGAGCCAGCATGAGATACTGGTTTAAGCATTGGACTACGACTCTGGAGATCAGACTTCAATTCCCACTGGATGACCTTGGGCAAGTCACACTCTCACAGCCTCAGAGGATGACACTGACAAACCTCCCGTGAAGAAATGTGCTAAGAAAACCCTATGATAGGTTTGCCTTAGGGTTGCCATAGGTCAAAAATGACTTTGAGGCACACAACAACAACAACAACAAAGACCATGTGCACCCCCCAAAGGTTAATAAACAAATGAATAAATAAAATTAAAAATTCAATTTGAGGAGTTTAACGCACAAGGTACTAAAACACATTGGATGCGCAGTCAGGTAATATTTATGAAAGGGTGCACACCACCACCGATTGAAATACAAAGCAGCAACAGGAGAGACACAAAGTCCTGTGATAAGTACTTGTCAAAGATGCTACTCTCTGACTGTAATTGGGCTTTTCTAGCCTTGTGTGATAAAGTCCTAAGACTGCATTTTAAAAAAATAATTATTTAATTTCTCAACATCTAGAAACAACTCATCCTCCCATGAGCTCAAGGCATCATACATGTTTTACCCCATCCCCAGTTCATCCCTACAAAAAGAGAAAGGGGGGAAAGAGAGAGAAAGAGGAAGGCTCAAGTTCACTGGGTGAGAGTCATGGAGTCATAAAGCTGGAAGAGACCACAAAGGCCATCCAGTCCAACCCTTGCCATGCAAACAAGCTTGTAAAATGTGGGATAGACAAGGCAACTGTTACATGGATTTGTAATTGGTTGACTGGCCAAACCCAAAGGGTGCTCAACAATGGCACCTTTTCATCCTGGAGAGAAGTGACCAGTGGGGTCCCACAGGGCTCTGTCCTGGGGCCAGTGCTATTCAACATCTTCATCAATGACATGGATGATAGAATTGGGAGCATACTTATCAGATTTGCAGACAACACCAAATTAGGAGGAATAGCTAATACTCCAGAGGACAGGATCAAAATTCAAAATGACCTGAATAGACTTGAAAGCTGGGCCAAAACTAACAAAATGAAATTCAAAACGGAGAAATGTAAGGTACTGCACTTAGGGCGAAAAAATAAAATGCACAGATATAGGATGGGGGACACCTGGCTGAATGAAACTACATGTGAAAGGGATCTAGGAGTCCAAGTAGACCACAAGTTGAACATGAGTCAACAGTGCGATGCGGCAGCTAACAAGGCCAATGCAATTTTAGGCTGCATCAATAGAAGTATAGTGTCTAGATCAAGAGAAGTAATAATGCCACTGTATTCTGCTTTAGTCAAGCCCCACCTGGAATATTGTGCCCAGTTCTGGGCACCACAATTCAGAAAGGATGTTGAGAAACTGAAGCGTGTCCAAAGGAGGGCGACTAAAATGGTGCAGGATCTGGAAACCATGCCCTATGAGGAAAGACTCAGGGAGCTGGGGATGTTTAGCCTGGAGAAGAGAAGGTTAAGAGGTGATATGATAGCCCTGTTTAAATATTTGAAGGGATGTCATATTGAGGAGGGAGCAAGCTTGTTTTCTGCTGCTCCAGAGAACAGGACCCGGAACAATGGATGCAAGCTACAGGAAAAGAGATTCCACCTGAACATTAGGAGGAACTTCCTGAGAATAAGGGCTGTTCGACAGTGGAACAAACTCTTTCCTCGGAGTGTAGTGGAGTCTCCTTCCTTGGAGGTCTTTAAGCAGAGGCTGGATGGCCATCTATTGGGGATGCTTTGATTTGGAATTCCTGCATGGCAGGGGGTTGGACTGGATGGCCCTTGCAGTCTCTTCCAACTCTATGATTGTATTATTCTATGATGGTTCAGCAGGAACTAGAACTCAGATATCTTAAGTCACAATTCAATGCTCTAACCACTCCACTCCACTGTCACTCATATAAGTAAGAAATAGCTTTCCTCTTCTGGCCCACGGCTTGCATCTCAACCGGATGTGGCTTATGATTAGGTTCTCAGTTCTTGTTCTCAATATCCCTCCTCCTGTACTTTTTTGCACACTTTCATCTGGCTGTTGCTGGATTGGAAGGATGAAGGAAAAAGAGACACATTTGCCAGTTGCTAGACAAAAATCAGACCAGCAGCCAATTCACTTGTGGATATCACAAAGATCCAGCTGAACAGACGTTTCAAACATCTATTACAATCTTGTTTCTTCTGCAATTGTGTCTCATTTTCCTAATAACTCTCCATTCAAATGAGAATAATAACAATTTGCACTTTCTTTTCCTGTTTGTTTCTGTCTGTAACCATCTGATCCTTTTGTCTAGTTAATAAGCAATTGGTCGTGTAGTTTAGCCACTTGGGAATCGGATTATTGGCTTGCAAAACTGTAATATGACAATAATAAAACAAGTAGTATTTACTAGTAGAGTGAGTCCATTAGGCTTAAAAGAGCTTTCATAGCTCATCGTTTATCTTCTCTCACTGGTTACAAGGAAGATTTTCAAAGGGTGGGATTCAGTTTAGAAACAAAAGCAATCTAAAGATTCCCCTTCCCCACTAAAAAGAAAACACATTTTTTGCTTTTGGGGTGCAATTTCCTCCCAAATACTGGCTTTTTAGGACCCTTCTTTTTTGGGAGCTGTTTGTGGCAGTTTCTTGGATCTGCCATAGGGCTCTTCCAAAGTTGTTTTGTTTTTAAAACCTGGGACATGATTTTTGGAAGTGGCCCTAGGGTTTGAAGGCAAATACACTCCTGTCCGATACACACACACACACACACACACACGAGTTATTGTGTGAAAGTGCCATTTCACCGATGCACTATAACTTAAGAAAACAGAACAAGAGAAAGGATTGAAGAATACTTTTCATTTCAATATGTTTCAGAATTAGATAGAGAACCACTTCTAGGTGGGAATATAATGTAGCAGCTGGTGCTGGGAATGACAGAAAAAAAGTCAGGCACAACAGAAACATCATATATCCTAAATTCTACATCAGCAAATACCAGAACCTCCTGACATATTTGATCCTTCTGGAGGGGACAAACAGAGGACTATGTGTTCCCATTTACAGGTATGCTGAGAAGTAGAGCACCCATAAGTCAGCTGCTATATGCATTTCTGAATATGGACTCTGCACTGTCCACCTCCCAACATTGGCAGTCAGTATTGTGCGGTGAAACCAGGGCGTTGTACTGTATGAGGATGGTGCACCACATGTTCAGTTCCTCATAACATCATAATACAATCCTCAGCTCAAAAACTACGTAGAGAAATCCATATATTCAGGAAGGCTATGTATAAGCAAAAACAGTATCTAGAGAAGTTGCAAACTAAAATGTGTACATTAAGAGGAGATTACATGAAAAAAATACACATTTTCATGCTATTTATTTATTTACGCATTCATTTATTTTTGGAGCAGGATAATTATAGATGGTGGAACTGCAGTGATTATGATGGAACTTTAGGTGACACTGATATAGGTTAGACTGAGGAAAAGGTAGGCTTTTAGATAGATTTTGTGGTTGTTGTGTGTCTTATTATTATTATTATTATTAAACTTTATTTCTAAAGCACTGTAATTATACACAGTGCTGTACAAAGTCAGTAAAATTAAGGAATATATAAAAGCCTGCCCGAGGCGTACACTCTAAAAGTAATAACAATTGGATAGAGGAATAGATAAAATTACCAAGTAATTTCTGACTTGTGGCAACCCTAAGGCAAACCTATCATGGAGTTTTCTTGGCAAGATTTGTTCAGAGGTGATTTGCCATTGCCCTTGCCTGAGGCTGAGAGCATGTGACTTGGCCAAGGTTACCCTGTGGGTTTCATGGCCAAGCTGGGAATCAGACCTTGGTCTCCAGAGTTGTAGTACAACACTCAAACCACTATACTGTACCATGTTGGTGCTCTTTTTAGACAGAGATCAGATAGATAGATAGACAGACAGACAGGCAGACAGAACCATACATTGGTTGGTTTGTCTATCCTGAGTAAAAGATTTGAGATTCTTTTCAAATCCTCACTGAGCCATGGAAGCCCACCTTGGGCAGGTCATGGTCTCTCAGAGGAAAGCAGTGGCAAACCTCCTATGAATACATCTTGCCAAGAAAACCCTATGACAGTGCTGCTGTAAGTGAAGTTGACTTGAATTTAAACAATAACAAAGGTAGAGGAGTTAGTTCTACTCCCATTTTGATGCCCTAGTGCATCCGTTCTCAGGATGCTCTCTATCAGCATCCCAACCATTCACCCAGATGCTCCATGGCCCTCCGGATGATAAATTATGTCACCAGTAAGTACTGTAATCAGGATACTGTGTCAAAGAAGCTTTATTTACACAGTGTACTGAACAGCAGCACACATTTCATCCCATGTGCATTTCCTCATCTGGTTCTTGGTCAGATTACTCCATCTGCTGGCCTAATATTCAAGACACAGCTCTGGCCCCTAAAAATGAGTGAGCTGTTGCAGTCCATAAAAGCTCAGCAAACTAGCAAGATCTATGAAGATGGGAGGGACAAAACTGTGAAAGGGGAATTTTTTTATTTAAAAAAAATCTTTTAAACTTCATAAACCTCTTAATTAGAGAAAAATGTCTATAGCAGGAAGGAAGGAATTTTGTTTATCTAGACATGATGGTGGGGTATGTTGCCAAACGTCTGTCCTGACTGAGCAAGAAAGACATCACCCCACTAAAGTACAGGCTGACAAAGGCTGCATTGACACTGCTGAAATAATCCAGTTTCATACCATTTTAACTGCCATGGCTCAATGCTATGGAATTCTGGGAATTATAGTTTGTTGTGGTGCCAAAGCTCTCTGACAAGGAAGACTAAACGTCTCACAAAACCATTGTTCCCAGAATTCCATAGAACTGAGTTATGGCAATTAAAGTGGTGTCAACCGTGGCTTATTTTTCCAGTGTGGATGCAGCCCAAGTAACATTCCAGTGCCCATCTGGACCTTATTAAATCAGTTGAATGTATCTTTTGAGATGAATGAGAATGGTATTCCTATCCCTGTTTATTGCAGCCTGACAGTTACTAGTTGCATCTGACTAAAGCTCAACTGGTGCTTTGTTGTTGTGTTTTGTTTATTGCAATTCATTGTAAAAACAAAACAAGAAGACATCACAGTTTTAAAGATCAGGAACAATTTGGGCAATCCCACAATGATATTAATGGGAGGCCTTGTAGAAATTCTGTTTCTTGCTATGGGGCATGCCACAATGGATCTAAGCTTTCTGTGTGATCTAAATGTAATCGTATTTGTACTTTTCATTAGCAGGGAAAAAAAAGTTTTACTTTTCTCTTATTATACAAAGAGGTGCTGAAACGTTCTTACTTTGACCAAGCAAGAAATGACCAAGCCTGGCCAAGCAAGCAAGAGCTATGAAACTTGCATGCTGTTTCACATACTCACCCCAAAGTTTGATGCATTTGGCACATTATTCCTTCCCCCCAAAAAATCTGATGTCTGGTCACAGAAATTCTGTTCTGCTGAATAATTCAAAAATCCCCTTCCTTTCAAACTCTTGTTAAGCTTTGGAAACAGGCAATATTCAGATGGAGGAAGATCTGGTGAGTAGGGTAGATGGGTCTATACACTGAGTCCCCAAATTCTTGAAAATATCAATTGTCTTTACTAGCCCTATGAGCAGGTGCTAAGTCCTGCAAAAAGAGAACACCTTTCTCTTGCTTCCCTCACCATTTTTCCTACAATATCTCCTTTAATTGGCACAACAAGTTAGAGTAGTATTTTGCATGAACTGTTTGTCCTTCTGGAGACAGTCATTCATCAAAATACCTTCCTCATTTCCAAAAACTGTGGCTTTTCCTGCCGACCTTTGAGTCTTGAATTTCTTCAACCATGGAGAACCCAAGTGCCACCACTGCAATGACTCTAGATCATAGTGATGGTCTCTGGATCATAGTGATGTTACCATGGTTCATCAACAGTGACAAGTCTTTGTATCACAATCTACTGTTCTCCCACTAACTCACTCCCTTGGAGTGTAGTGGAGTCTCCTTCCTTAGAGGTCTTTAAACAGAGGCTGGATGACCTCTGTCGAGGATACTTTGATTGAGATTTCCTGCATGGCAGGGGGTAGGACTGGGTGGCCCTTGTGGTCTCCTCCAACTCTATGAGTCTATGATTCTATGATTGTAGTATCTTAAATTACATTTGCACTGCAGAAATAATCCAGGTTGATACCAACTGCCATGGCTCAATGCTATGAAATTCTGGGATTTATAGTTTTGTGAACTATTTAACTTTCTCTGTCAGAGAGCTCTGGTGCCACAACAAACTACAAATCATAGGATTCCAAATCCAAAGTGAACCATGGCAGTTGAAGTGGTATCAACCTGGATTATTTCTGCAGTGTGAATGCAGCCTCTAAGACTAAAACACTTAAACATCCATAAACTATACAGCCCATTTAATCAGATGCTGTTTTCAGATTCTGATGCTGTTTTCAGACTCTTCTTATTGCCTTTTATAGCAGGGATTGGGCAATGTGTTGCTGGACTACAACTCCCATCTTACACCACTGGCTATGCTGTGGGAGTTGCAATCCAACATCATCTGGAGAGTCACATGTGTCAAAGTGGCCACACTGGCTGTGGATTCTGGAACTTGTAGTCCAAAGTAAATTTTCCAGGTTTCTCTTATTTCATGTCATTTCAGGTGGTGAAGGAATTATCTCCTCTTTCTCACTCATCCTTTAAAAATCACTTCTAACATTGAGAGAAGTATTTGTGTCGAAGTGAACAACTGGCTTTGTTTCTGATTATTTCCAGGAAGATTTGAGGCAAGCCAGTTTGGACATCTTGAAGCCCCTTTGACCACTGGTGGCTAGAAAGTTTAGAATCTTATGAAGTAAATGACCTGGAAGTGAACCATGAAAAACCATGGGGGCAACCAAGGCTTTGAACTCTGACTTTGAGAATGCCATGCAAAACAACTCAAGTAATCCCCTGGCTATTCTTCACCTTCTCTAGCTACCCTCCCAATACCTGGAAGATGAGAAGAGATACATTTTTAGAATGGTGACTTCTTTTGCTCCTGAATGGCATTATACTACCTGTCTGGGAACGCAGGGAATGGTAGGTACTTTTTTTCCTGGAAGCCCTCTATGCTGAAAATGGGAAATCTATGATAGAACATGCTTCCCTGCAATGGGACCACATCTGTCCCATTTAGTCGTGTCACCCAGCATGGCCTTACAATCTTCTGAGTGCTTAGGGAGCACTATAGCTCAAAATTGGACATTTGTGAGCCCTGAAATAACTTCCTGGTCTAACTCAAAATAAAATTCAGGATTGGTCTATGTCAGCAGTTCCCAACCTTTGTTGGGCTGCGACCCCCTTTGGGGACAAAAGTCCCGCCTGCGGCCTCCCTGATCAGTTGGGAGGCCGGGAAGGGGTATAAATAAAAGTTTATATTGATTGATTGATTGATTGATTGAACCATGTTCCTGAAATACCTTCAGCACTTTGGACAGCTCCAATAAAACTCAAGGTAGCTCCTGTAATGGATTCACCATTCCAAAGCAAAGAAGGTGGTTGTGGTCATGTCATGTTAGTCTGGTCATATATGTTTATGATTTTAATCTTCAGCTTCATCATTCCTTGCTATTTTTGTATACTTCCCCCAGTCAAAAACATTTTGTTAGATAGCTTGTGCATACATATGGAAAGAAATACAGAATTTTTTTGATACACAACTGTATTTTGATTTCTAGTGCCAGATACTAGTAATGTTCATGAACCCCTAGATTCAATTTGAATCCTGCTTTGGTGAGTTGGAGAACTGTCCACTTGTTCTCTGACTGATTCACTGCCAGTTTGCTTTGATCTGGATCCTGAACCTGAAGATTTAGTAATCTAAAGTTCAATCCCTCCAACTAATAGTTATGGGAAATACAAATATGGCTATAACTTTTATTTTATTTGTCATTAATGGATGAATTCTTCAGCCTTAGTACAACCTTAGGAAGTGATTATCATTGCTTCGCTGGAGATAAATAGATGGAGTTGTTTATATGCTATGCCATGAGCAGGAACAATATGGTCCTCTAGACATCAGCTCCAAGCAACCCTGGCCAGCATAGGAACGCTTGAAGTTGAATCTCAACAACATTTGGAGGACCACACAATTCATTTCACCGTGTTCATAGAATCATAGAGTTGGATCCAGGGGCATTCAGGTCCAAACCCCTGCCATGCAGGAACTTACAATTAAAGCTGACAGATGGCCATCCAGTGTCTGTTTAAAAACCTCCAAAAAAGGAGACTTCATCAAACTCCAAAGCAGTGTAATTCACTGTCAGACAGCTCTTACTTTCAGGAAACTCTAGGGGAAATGGAGGTTATCAATTTTACCACATATAATAAATAAATAAATAAAGCAAGCAAGCATATTAGAGTCAAGCAAGGGCACAATGCAGCCAACATTAACTAAATATCAGTAGAATGTGTGTGTGTGTGTGTGTGTGTGTGTGTGTGTGTGTGTGTGATTAAAAAAAAAACATTGCCCAACATTCATGCTGTCTGCAGAGAATGGGAGTTGTAGTCAGGAAGGTGCCAGGTTGTGAAATGCTACTGGAAAGTAACAGATTCTGGACTTCAACAGCAAGTTGGAGACTTCAGTTTTTATTTCATTTCTTTCAATGGTGTTGTTGTGTGCCTTTGAGTCATTTCTGAGCTATGGCAACCCTAAGTGAACCCAGGAGTTTGGACTGGATGGCCCATGTGGTCTCTTCCAACTCTATGATTCTATGAGTTTATGATTCTATCCTAGGGTTTTCTTGGCAACCTTTGTTCAGATGGTTTGTCATTGCCTTCCTCTAAGGCTGAGAGAGTGTCACTTGCCCAAGATCACCTACTGATCTACCATGGCCAAGCAGTAATTTGAACCTCGATCTCCTACGGTCATCTTCCAACACTAAAGCTACTATAGCAGGCTTTCCCAGACTTTTTACCCTGGAGAAACCCTTCAAAAAATCTTCAAGATTCAGTGAACCCCTGCAAAAAATGTTATATCTATAGCTTGAAATGGTTGGCTTGTTAATTTTCCAATCACAATTGCTTGTGGAATTCTTAGTGATTCAGCCTGAAGTCCTGGTTGAGAAATCCTGCACAACAACATGCTGGCTCTTGCACTGGTAGTACTGTTGTTTTTGCTGTGTGCCTTCAAGTCATTTCTGATTTATGGTGACCCTAAGACAAACCTGTCACAGGGATTTCTTGACATGTTTCTTCAGAGAGGGTTTGCCATGGCCCAAGCTTTGCCCAGGGTCACTCAGTGGGTGCATTCCGGTTTTGTTGTTCACATTATTTTTTAAATTGGAACCACATATCTGTATGTCTCTGTGAATTCTGTTGCTCACACATTTCAGCACTGCAAATAAAGATGGATTCAATGATGCTGATGTATTCAGAACATATTCAGGCATGCCAAGTTTTCTCCTGATTTCTCCCAGGTCTAGTCACAGCTGACAATGCAAAACTTTTAGGAAAACTTGGGTGGGGAAATGAGATTGATGATCCCGGGTTAAGTGGGGCTTTGGCAGCCCTCCCCCCCCAACATAACTGGATGCATTTGAAAATGCATCTGAACAACAAAGATTCAACCCAGATTCTTATTTTCACTGTCTGAATAACCCTCTAGTCTCCAGAGTCATAGTTCATGCCTGAGGCTATCAATGACTATTTGACACAATGGCTTTATATTACCTCTGGTACCCAGAGGCCATATGCCTCTCTAGTAATGCCTCATCATCCAAGCATTGGAAGGAGGTTCTTTCTGGCACTGTGTCCTCCCTCAGAGGCTGCTGGTGAGCCTCCCCATAGCACTGCTGTGAGTTGTAAGCAGGAGGATGCTATTACACATTGTCCTACTTGTGGGCTTTCCCACAGGCATCTGGGTGAGCCCTGTGGGAACTAAACCCTGGACTAAATAAATCTTCAGCAGCAGTTGGGAAGTTATTTTTAGGATTACAACTCCCATAATGCTATCCCATTCAGTGTGATGGCCGTGCTGATGGGGGAATTCTACGAAATGATAGTCCAAAAAGGTTTGATCCAGCAAAGCCCTTCTTCCATGCTTGTAGGAGTTTACACTTGTTGCTGCCATGCCAGCCTTTCATCTTTGCAAGCTAATGCCTTGGCTTAAGCCCCATTTATATCAATTAATTGTAATTTGTTCATTAGGAAGCTTCTGCCCTCCCCACTTCCCATCCCCACAGCTAATAGGAAATCCTTAATTTTCATGACAATTGGAATGTAAAGCTAAAAAAAAAAAAGCACCAGACTCAAAAGGAATCTGGAGACAACTTGCTCTCCATTGAGACTATGAATAGAGGGTTACAAATTATACAATAAACATTTAGCCAGAGCTTGGCAGTTTGCCAGCATGCTTTCCCTGCCAGGCCAAACTATAAGAAAAGGGCTCTTTAAATGGGTATTTCTTGTCTGTAAAAGACAAATCAATCTCGCTTTGTTTACTTTAAATACTGAGACAGATAAAAGCTATTTTATTATGCGATTGAGACTTCATGTGTTCATGTTTGTTGTTATTCTAAATGCTTTGAGGAGGAGGGGAGGTTAACCATATAATAATCTGCAGTCCTGTACTCACTTAGCTGAGAGTAAACTCCCATTGAATTCAATGGGATTTACCTCCAAGAAGATAAGGGGTGCATCTACATTGTAGAAATAATGCAGTTTGACACCACTTGAATTACCACAGCTGTGCAAATTCCAAGATGCCATAGGATGGAGTTACAGCACTTAAAGCGGTGTCAAACTGCTCTGTTTCTACTGTGCAGATGCAACAAAGGTATAGATGCACAGTTATGTATGCACTTGGATTTTTAGCCCACCTTATCTGCAGCACTATAGGCAAATAAGCACATTCAGACAAAATCCTCAGTAAAATTCAGAGGTATGTACTGTTTAAACACAAGAACTCAAACTGTCATCATTGCTTAATATTGGCTATTTTGTAAAAAAGAAAAATTCAGAAAAAGAAGCATAGACTGGTATTTAATACAAATATGTTGCACTATCAAAGGAAATCAATATATAGTGTGGTCTAATGGACTCTAGAGATGACTTGGAGGCACACAACAGCAACAACAACAATGCACATTTTAGGAGTCAACATGGCATAGTGGTTTGCGTGTTGTACTACAACTCTGGAGACCAGGGTTCAATTCTTGCTTGGCCATAAAACCTACTGGATGACATTGGATAAGTCACATGCTCTCAGCCTCAGGAAAAGGCAATGGCAAACCTCCTCTGAACAAATCTTGCCAAGAAAACCTCATGAAGAGTTCTCCTTAGGGTCACCATAAGTCAGAAATGACTTGAAGGCACACAACAACAACAACAACGTCACCAAGAATAGGTTGCTTCGGTCTTTTTCCAACAGCACTTCAGACTGTTGCCTGCTATAAAATAAAGGTTGCTGAAGTAGCTAGTAATGGCTTCTCCAGAGTTTAGGAAAGTTCCTTTTTTGACTACAACTCTGCAACTTTCAGAATAGGAGTTTTTAAAAATGGAACTTTTCTAAGAACTGACTTTTCCTAGCTTACCAGATAAGACCCCTGAATTGGAGATGCCAGAAAAATGATCGTGGGATTTTCTGAGTGTGAAGCAAATCCTCTTCTGCCAATTTGGTACTTATGCATTTAAATGTGGTTGTAAACTGCTTGGAAATACAGAGTGCGAATGATTAAATGATGAATTCAATGATAGCACACTAAAGAAGGCAACCTCTAAAGGCCACTGGAATATTGTAACCACTGACCTGTACATAAAGCAATGACTGAGGTATACCAATAAACATCCATTATAAGTGCCATATCCCACCCTGTCCTTTTCTCTCCAAACTGTGGGAATTTCATTGCAAAACCGAAAGTTAAGCTTCTAGTCCTTATGACTGCCGAAAAGTGAGAGTAATGTATTCAGAAAGCCTAACACACAGGGGGCCTTGAATGCAACCTAAGAGAAGTGGCGTTGTTGCTATTTCAGGTAAATCTCTTTCTTTACTCAAACCATTGAATTCCTTTGAAAGTCCTCATGCAAGCAAAGTTGGAAGGTTCTCAAAAGTGCATTTATTGTGTCAAAGGAGCAGGAGCAGGGCATTTTCTCCCCTGCTTCTTTTGCTTGAAATTGCTTGAGATTTGTGTGAAGTGCCTTGCCCAAAGCATATGGAACCAGGTTCCATGCCCTGTTTGGAGACTGTGGCTTCCCTTCATCCATTTGCACTCAGATCAAAGCTGGTGGGGCCGGTATCTCTTACCCAACTCAAGTGGTCCAAAGCAATGTGGTGAAAACATTTTCTCCTTCAACCAACCCTAGCCGCTTTTCTCTCCCCTTGCACCGACATGCACGCACACCTTTCATACGTTTTTATTAAAAGCTGCTTTCCAAAGATGTCTTTCTCTCTTTTTTTAAATTTTGTCCACCCCTTTGGGGCGAAACCCTCATTAACTCCCCTCATGCTGTCTCATTCTGTTTGCCGATGCTTAAGGAGCACTTCATCAAAAAAAGAAGAAAAAATTAATAAAATAAAATTCTTCGACTCTCCCCACCCGCTTTTAAAAAAGAAAAAGAGGCAACCAATTAGCACCTCATCAGCTTCAATTAGAGGAGACAAAAGCAGGGTAAAGATAACTCAATGAGAGGGGGTGGCATAACATCGTGTAATCGCTTAAGACAGCCTTGACCATTCAGGGCTGGACCAAAGCTGGGCCTATTCACCCGTCTTTCTTCCCTTTGGATGTATTTGGGACTCTCTTGTTGCTGGGAAGAGAGGCCTCCCAGAAGTCTCATAGTGTTTCATTCAGGGGCTACCTGTTTACAGCTCACAGAGCAGAAGGGGCTAAACAATCCTATATTGTACGCTCAATGCTTCCTTAAACCTAGGCCTCCCGAAAAGCCCGTTTTCAGTGGCCGGGCAGAATAAGTTAAAGGCCGGCTTTATACTCATTAAGTGTTCTCCTTGTACTGTCTTCTAATTACAGGGGAAGGGCAACAATGTCTTTTTTCCCCCAATGAGAGTTCTTTGGAGCAGTTAATTTGGTGACTGTACTAAATGCCTTTAAACATTAATTAGTGTGGAAGGAACCCTAATTTCCTGTCCATTTACCTCCCACCCCCCTTGTTTTCACATAGGCTTGGATGAGCCTCCATAATGAAATTACCTCATTAAGGCCTTTATTCGTGCACAGTAACTCATTCAAGGGCTCCCATTTAAGTTTTAATTTGACGCTGTCAAAAGCAAAGGGGGGGGGGACGGAGAGCCCAAGCAAAGTCGCCATGGTTTGATTATGGCGTTTTCTTCCCTGCTGCCCTCCCTTCCCTCCCACCGACGAGTGGACAGATTTAAATTATTAAGATGGCAAGTAGCGAGTTATAATTGGATACAAGCAGCACTTCAGAGAATATTAAAAGCTTTCACAGGCTGGCCTATGTAGTCTGCTGATTATTAACTGCATCCACTGGGTTACGGCTGCAGCAGGGTTGCTTCGGCCCCAGAACTAACAGCACCTGAGCATCTCTGAAGCAAAGAGCTGGCCTTGTTAAAGAAGACATAAATAAAGTAGGAATGAAAACCACAAGGGCTTCAATCTACCATCTTCTCAGCATAGTGAACATACACCATAATGGCACCGTGCAACTCCTATGCAGAATAGCAACATTGAGTGACACATGTTAGCTGAGGTTTAGGGGCTCTATGTCCATTGTCAAATGTTATCCTGCAACAGTTTCAAGGAAAGGCTTTATCTTGTGGCAGGACAATTACTTATTAATCATGACAGACAGAGTCTCTGTGAAATAAGCAGCACTCAGATGTCTTTCTTGCAAGTGAGGTTCCTGTTGCAAGAATATTGGGTTGGATCCAGACTCAGGCATGCCAAGAGTAGACCCAATGAAATAAGTGGAACTGAAGTTGATCATGCCCTTGGTCAATAAAAACTATCTCCCCCTTTTAAGGAAGATCAGGGAAAAATTGAATGGATCTCCCCCCACTTCACCCCCATTTATAAGCCAAGTGAAAGTCCCATAAGTGCATCATTAATAATGATGTTTCTCATTCATGTTGTGCTTTTTGAAAAAGAACCATAGTGCTGTGAGGAAAAGAGACCTTATGCCTTTGCTGCCATCACATTCCGAGTTCAAATGCCCCCTTACTCCATTTAGTTTGGCAGTTGGCATCGGGTTTATTGTGTGCCTTTAAGTGATTTCAGATGTATGGTGAGCCTGCGTGTCCATATGTTTGTGTCTTCAAGTTATTTTCGACTTATGTTGATGGGGTTTTCTTGGCAAGATGTGTTCAGAGGAGGCTTGGCATTGCCTTCCCCTGAAGCTGAGAGAATGTGACTTGCCCTGGGTCACCCAGTGGGTTTCATGACCTCATGGTCTCAAGTCTGGTGTAGTGGTCTCAAGTTTGTGCCTCATCTCACTCATAAACTCTCTGGGCGGTCTTACTTTTCTGATTTTAATTTTAATGTGTGATGTTTTATTATTTGTGTTCTCAGTGCTATATGCAACAGACGTGGAGACTATTTGGCTCTTCAAATATTGTGCTCAACCATTCCCATAATCTCTTGTTATTGGCCATTATGGGTGGCACTTCTAGCCAAAGCATCAGCAGGGAGAAGTTTTCTAACCACTGGTATAAAATACAAGCATTGAAACAGTGGCCTTCTATCCCACTGGATTACAAAGAAAAATGTTTTGAATCCTTCTGATGTGCAACATTAAGTGCTGAATGTTAAGATAGTGTAGATTTTTTTTATACGTCAATACTACTTTCTATGTTTTGGAAGCAGAACTATGAATTCCCTTATTTTCAACAATTCTACTAGCTGCAGTCTGTTTCAGGGTACAATTCAAAGTGCTGGTTATGACTTGTGTATGTGTCTTCAAGTCACCTGTCACCTTATGGTGGACCCCATGAATTTCATAGTTTTTTCTTAAATAAGGAGTACTCAGAGGTGGTTTTGCCAGTTCCTTAATCTGAAAGATAATTTGCAGCACCAGGTATTCATTGGCAGTCTTGGATCCAAGCATTAACCAGGGCTGACCCTGTTTAGTTTCCAAGATCAGATGGGATCTGACGTCTATTTAGGTTACAACTTATGAAGTCTTAAATCGGGTCTAGCATGATCGGCTGTATAAAACTGCCTTGAATCTCTCTTTGAGAGAAGTTCTTCTTTCAGTTCTACCACCTTCCCAAGGATGTTTGGTGGGAATGTGAAAAGGCCAGCTTTGGAACTCACTCCATAATAGCATTAGGATAGCTCCCTCTTTGTTCTTCTGCAGCAAGTGACATATTTTCTCTTTTCACAGGCTTTTATGAACTGACTGCAAGAGCTTTTAATAGTTTGCTCTTCTGCTGACTTTTATCTTTTGACTTTTTGCAGATTTGTTCTAAATGGTTTTAAGTGTATGGATAGTTTAATTGCATTTTAACAATTATTTATATGTTTTATACATATCCAGGTACAGGATATAAATGTATTTAAGGAGGAGAAAGAAGAGCAAGATGAAGAAGAGGAAAGTCGGTGTGCATAGAGAAGACCTATGTTGATATACAAGCCGGGGAACATGAGAAGCAAAAAGAAAGGGAAGAAATCTTTCCTAACTTTCCACTTGCAAGTAACAGAGGAAAGGGGCAAAACTGCCAACTCTTTCTCTGCTCTTTACCTGAGACTTAGGTAGGAGAAACTCAACCAAAGCTACAATGTTCTGAGAATGCTCCAATACCACTGGTACAGAAGAATGAACATGTTGCAAAACTTTGTGAAAATTCTGCATCTTGCTAATGCCACCTTGTGGAGAAGAAGGGAGGAGACACGTCCAGAGAAGAATAAAAAGGAGGGGGAAAAGGAATGTGGCAGCACTTTTAAGACCAACTGGTTTTTATTTTTGCATGAACTTTCAAGGATACAAAGCCACTTTTTCAGATGCAGTACAGAGTGATACTAAATGCTCAGGCATAAAGAATATTTACACAGTTGTGGGGATGGGATGGAATGCAGTAGGCTCCAGAAAGAGGCAAATCATGATCCTTGCCATAAATTTTCAGAGAAGAAAGTAATTTGTGTAGTTCCTTCAGATATTCATCCATGGGATCTTTAGAGAAGATTCTGTAAAATGTGGCTTTGCAAATTAGTTTCTCAGCCTGCTGTATTAATCTAACCTAGTTTATGAAGACCACAGTTCCACCAATGTCTGTGGTATATTAATGTTATGAAGAAGTTGTAAAGAAGTTATGCCCAGGAATACATCTATTTTATTAACCTGCAAAACAATAATTTAACATACTATTAATGCAAGGCTTAAGTCATGCTGTGGCCCTAAGAGGCTCACAGCCAAAAAGATATGAATTATTCCAACTGGTTTGTTTGTTGTAAACATTTTGAATCCTCTCATAATTTCAAGCCCTAATGTTTAATTTATGAAGAAACACACACAGAGAGATAAAAAAAGCTGAGTTTAGGAATTCATTCTTAGTCCCAGAAAGCTCCAAATCCCTGAATGCAAATGTTTGTGCGGCAAAGAAACATGGATGTTATTAAACAACAGGAAATTAGAAATACTTGTCAATAAAGACCTAAATACCCTAAAGGCACCAGATCCTGTGTCCAGTTCTGGGCACCACAATTCCAAAAGGACATTGAGAAACTGGAGCGTGTCCAAAGGAGAGTAACTAAAATGGTGAAAGGTCTGGAAACCATGCCCTATGAGGAACGACTTAGGAAGCTGGGGATGTTTAGCCTGGAGAAGAGAAGGTTAAGAGGTGGTATGATAGCCCTGTTTAAATACTTGAAGGGATGTCATATTGAAAAGACAGCAAGGATCCGGAGCAGTGGATGCAAATTGCAGGAAAAGAGATTCTACCTCAACATTAGGAGGAACTTCCTGACAGTAAGGGCTGTTCAACAGTGGAACAAACTCCCTTGGAGGGTAGTGGAGTCTCCTTCCTTGGAGGTCTTCAAGCAGAGGCTGGATGGCCATCTGTCGGGGATGCTTTGATTGTGATTTCCTGCATGGCAGGGGGTTGGACTGGATGGCCCTCGTGGTCTCTTCCAGCTCTACGATTCTATGATTCTATGATCTTGAAAGTCAAGTAGGGTCAGCCCTGGTTAGTACTTGAATGGGAGATCACTAATGAGTACCAGGTGCTTGTCGGCTCTATTTCAGAGGAAGGAACTGGCAAAACCACCTCTGAGTCTTCCTTGCCTAAGAAAACCCTACAAAATTCATGGGGTTGCCATAAGTTAACACCAGAAAGCATCCGAAGGTCTACCAGTAAATCCAGATTTACTTTCTCCCCTTCCTTTGTAGAAGTAATGAGGAAGCACAAAATATAGCAAGTGTTGTCTTTTCTTTCTTCTATTTCTACACCTTGTTCTTACAGCTACTGTAAGAGCTTACTCTAAAATGGACCAGACCATAAGGAACTTGGTGTCCCACAGCCCTGGCTTGGTATTATACAGCGTTATTTTAATAGCTACATGGTCCAGCACCTCATATTTATTCTTAATCTTGGACAAAAATTGGGGTATGAATTAAGTCAACAACAACAATTGTGGCTAGTGTGACCCAACCCAGAAGTGAAAGACATACAGACAAGTCTATCACAAGTTGTGATACAATCTTTGTTGCCTTCAAATACTGCAAGATGGCCTTTATTCCCATTTAACCCTTTTCTGAATGAAATTAATAAATCAGGATTCTAATCTGGTCAACTTTATTCCATACCAGAACCCATTTGCTCTGATGGCGGTCGAGATAATCTGTGCATTAGGACTTGGAGTGGAGGGTCTCCTTTGTGAACTTCTTTAAAAAGTGAGACGCCTTCTCTTTTATCCCCATTTTGTTCCCACAGGGCCCTTCATTGTCAGAGATATCTGAGAAGTGTTTGCTGTCCACACACTTGTATCCAAATATTTTTGCTATTCAGAAGTGAATTGCTCATTCAACTAAATGCTCCATTATGCCAGGATTCTTTTAATTGGAGCAAACACTTGGATCAGGTAGCCTGCCTGGGACTGTGGAATAATTTCTCAGTGTATGGGATGCACACCCAGGACTGAAATACTGCTATGCTTTCTACACTGGGCTGCCACTAAAGATGGCCCAATGACTGCAAGCAGTTCAGAACATGGTTGCCATAATGTTGATTTGGCCGGCCTGGCTGGTGGATTCTGTGAATTACAAGATGACGCTCTCACCCTGAGAACTCTGTTCTTTGGCCTGAGGTCCAAGTACAGTACTAAGAACTGGGAGATCAGGTCCGTTTTCATTTGTAAATATATTTTTCTACATTATTTTATTTGCATGTGGCTCCACTTTATTCTTATAGGCTACTGTTGTTGCACAATGCTTTGGGTCAGAATTAAGTTATGAAATACTACTACTAGTCTGGGACATTTTCACACACAAGGCTTAAGTTGATTTTCAACTGCTCTTGCACTACCTCTTATTCAGACAGTGAAAATAATCCTGGTAGAATCTTGGTTGAATCTTTGTTGTTCAGATGCATTTTCAAATGCATCCAGTTATGTTGGTGGGGAGGGCTGCGAAAACCCCACTTAAAGAGCAAACAATTGCTGATGGGGAGGAAAAACATTTGCAGAGATTGAGTAATGTTGTTGTTGTTAAAAAAAAAAAACTACAAGGTTTTCCTAGCTAGCTTACTGGCTGGGCAATTCTAGTGGTGCATTTGCACTGTAGAAATAATGTAGTTTGACATCACTTTAACTGCCATGGCTCTATCCTACAGAATCTTGGGATTTGTAGTTTGGTGAGGCACAAGCACTTTTTGGCAAAGAAGGCTAAAGACTTTGTAAAACTACAAATGTAAGGATCCCATAGGATGGTGCTGCAACACTTAATGTGGTGCCAAACAGCATCATCTCTATAGTGTAGATGCTCCCTTAGTCCAAAATGTAATTTTTCCAAGTTTGGAAAAGTAACTTGTGAAATTTAGATTTCCAAGCTCTGAAAAGCGCCATATATATGCACATACATGCATGCATACCTGCCCACACCCCTTGAACTCAGCACTTCATTTGTCACAAGTTTTTTGCATTTCCTGCTTCCACTGCTCCCAGTTCAAAGTTGTCTTGTAATGTAGTCTATCTTGGGCCTGTTACAGACGGGCCCTTTGTGTCACGTCCATGATGTGCTAGGGTTGCTTGAGGGTGGGGCATGCATACGCCACACAACCCTAGCACATCACGGGTGCACTGCACCTGCGCAGCGCCATACAGACAGCATGCACAACGATGACGTCGCAGCTGCGCCGCGTCCAAATGGGCGCTCCAGCAGCAATGCACAATTTGGTTGCTACGGTGCTGCTGCGCAGAAAAAAAAAGGAGCGCCCATTTGGACTTGTCCCAGGAATTGAGAATGGGATTCGGATTGGTTGATAGTTTTAACTTTAGTGTAACAAAGACAGTGATTGGAATGGGACATCCCTAAAATGGATGGCTGGAGAAGTTTGACTGGGTACACAACTGAGGGTAGGCAGAGAGAGATTGGCTTACTGCTTTAGGTGCAAAGGGATCCTTTGTCTCAGGTTTCACGAGGAAATGTGTATTGCTTGGGGGAAGGAAGGAGCACTTTAAATTTGATGGTTTTATTTACCTGGGTGTATATGTTTTGGGGGGAGGAGGATCCTTTTTTCCTGGGAACCTGGCCTAGTGTTCCTGAAAGGTAATTGATCTCTCAAAAATATGCCATCTCCTGACATGAAGACCCCAAAATACAGCATGAGGTATGCAGGGGTGCTTAATATCAGGCAGTCCTATTGTAGCTCTGTGTGCCAGCCTACAACAGGTAAGGTCAATAGCAGCAGCTGCCAGAATCTCTTATTGACTGTGTGTGGACAGCAAAAAAGAGAAAATGAGAGAGTAGATATGGTAACCCTAGTGACAATTATAAGCAGAACCCCTGTTGCAACTTCACATCACACCACAGATCACTGGTGTGAGGGGGCTGGATACATCATTCTACTGTGCCCTGATCACCAACAGACCAGACTTCTATTCCTTGTTGTGGCTGCTGGCTGTTAAGGTAGGGCTGGGAACTCAGGTCAGAGATGATATGTAGTTATACATTTGTAACTACATCTGTGAGGTGGGCTAGCAATCATTTTAAAATTATTTTAAAAAACTTTTATATCAATAAGGTCTTTAGCTGTATTTTGGTTTTAATTTGTTGTAAGCCCACCTCAGATCTTGTTCCAGGAGAAAGACAGTATAAAAATAAAGGCTTATATTCTGCTGGGGACTGACATCTTTGTAAATTACAACACTGGGCTGTGTAGTTGTGGAACATCTATATTCACCTAGTGTAGCCAAGGGTCCGTTAGGGGAATTTTATTATGTTGTTATTAGTCCAAATATTGCAAGATGGGGCTGGCTACAAGAGCCCTCCGAGATCGTCTCCCTATTTGTATACGGAGTAGACCAGGGGATCCCAATAAATAAAGCTGAGACGGATGTCTAGAATTAATAACCAATTTATTTATAAGGGGAAAGACACATACGATTCACTAGCATACACACACACATACAAGGCTCAGGAAAAGCATAGGTTAGCATGGAATAGGATTTTAGGCATCACTGGGGTGATACTTACCAGAATGTAGACTTCCTCCAGGAATCCAAATGGAATATGATGTGGATGGCATGAGGCTCAGCCATGGAATGGCTGGCCAGGAATCAGGAGCCAGGTCAGGGTTCAGGGGGACAGAGCTTCCCCCTGAAATCCAGACTGGCCCAGTGAACAGGCAAATCTGGGAGTATTTTATAGGCAAAATCTTGCCTCTGGCAAAGGTGCTTGATGGTGAGAACAAAGGTGTTTAATTACTTGCTTTTCACCTGGATGTCCCTGTCTGATTGTCTTAGTGGTCTTAAGCTGCTCGGACAACAGACCCTGGGAGGGGGCAAGAGCCTCAGGCAAGGCAAATATTTGCTCTTCCTGGTCCTATGATAATCCCTTTTATGTGACTCTCTAGATATGATGATGTGGGTGCCCCTCAGGGGTGTGTGTGCATGTCCTCATGCCTTGCTAGTAATGGAGGACAGGCTGCTAGAGTTCATCTAGGGGTCATTAAGGGTTATCATTTATACCAAAATTTATATGGAGCAGCATGGGTAACACTAGGAGCTACACGAAATTACAATGTAGGGGCATACATTGCACAATGGTATCTAGTTGAATGACTGATATGCCATGGCCCATGTGCACTGGATGCTTCCCAATGCACATCTGGACACTGGCTAGACCAACGGATGTGTATTAGAAGTGCCCAGTGAGCATTGGAGCACTTGCAGGTTTCTGGAAGCATATTTTCACAATTCACATACAGGGCTTTGTTGCATTTCTGAAACATAGCTATGGATTCATATAGTTGCAAAGCATATACTGTGATGTAGGTTCTCAGGATCTTATTATTAAAAAATAATAAAATAAACAAGGCAAGGGCTGAACTTAAGGATACTGTTAAGATTCTTGAAGTGAAACATTTGGCTGTAACCTTGGCACAAAATGGGGAAACAAATTCTCTTGCCAGTCTAAAAGTTAATAAGATGCAGCAGAAATCTGCAAAACGTTTTCACATAGCTTAGAAAGCAAGGGAGAAGAGCCCTTCTCTATGAAATGCTCTCCATCTGTTGTTTGCTTTTCAAACAGCTTAGACATCTAATTCCGTGTGTGAAGCATCAGCAGTCAGAACCACTCTCAAAACCCAAATCATCACCACATGCTCTTCTTTCTATCTATCCTGGAAAATACTCAGAATGTATAGTGCATGTGGTACATGAGAGTTTCAGTGTCAGTGAAAAATTATATATAGTCTGCCATCACATGGAATCAGAGGAGGCTTATATACTGCTCAGAGATTGTTCAGTGGTCTAAAACTAAAAAATGAAATGAATAAACAGAATATGACATGTGTTAGTTGGCAAAAATAAGAACATTTTATAGCATTTGCCGAACTCGTGTCTCTCCTCTCTGTAAACACAAAACAGCCTCTCTGTTCCTGAAGGCAGAGTTAAAGGCTTCCATGCCATCTTTCATGCTCCAGTCTCTTTTGCAACTGACATCAGAATAGGAACTTTTCCCTCCCAGAGCTTGGAAAAGTTTCTTTTTGGACTATAACTTCCAGAATTCCACAGCCAGCATGGCCATTGTCCATGTGATCTGGGACCTGTAGTTCCAAAAGGGAACTTTTCTCTGCTCTTTCCCCTTCCTAAAATGCTCTCTCCACCATAAAGAAAACTAGAAGAGAAAACTCTGGAATTTCATCATTAATGAACATATTCTGTAGCTGAGCAACATGCAGAGAGTGTGTGCGCGAGAGACATAAACATAGCAAAACCCTAAATAGTTATTATAGGCATGGGACAGATTGTCCAAAAAGGGCGGCCTGCCGGTGGCTTATTTTCCTCCAGAGGGAAGCCACAGCTGCTAAACCACGTGGCTTCCATATGGAGGAAAAAGAACCTGGAAAAACCAGGTTTTGAGCTGCAGGGGCGGTGTAACAAGTGCACCACTGGTGCACTTGTTATGTAAGCGCTGCGTGGCACTTATGTAACAATGGCGGTGCCCATGTACACAGGGCACCGCCATTGTTATGCCGCCGGCACGTAGTAGGGTTAGGGACCGTGCAGTTGTCACGCAGTCCCTAACCTTAGAATCGGTGTCGGTATGCCGCTTGTTGGCGGTATGTGCCATAGTTTATTATATTATTATAGTTATACGGTAATTCATTTCTAACATACAGCATTTCATCATGGTCATGCAAGACCAACCAGCCCTGCCACATAGTTTTGCACAGAACCACAACCACCAGTGCCAGCACTCTTGCCCTTGTAGGCTAGGCCATCATTCTCTTTCCCTATCTCTTTCACTGTTTTTGTTGTTGCTTTGAGTCTTCAAATCATTTTCAACTTCTGGTGACCATAAGACAAAGCTATCAGGGGTTTTTCTTGACAAAATTTCTTCAGAACAGGATTGCCATTGCCTTATTCTGAGGCTTAGAGAGCGTGACTTGCCCAAGATCACCCAGTGCATTTCCGTAAGGAATGTCAAATTAAGATGACTGAAGCCACAGAACAGTTAAGTCAGGATAATAATAATAAAGTTTAATAAAGGATGATAACAGGCCCTGGGATTTCATTGACAAAGCCTGAAAATTAAAGATAATTCCTTGTTATGTCACAGAGGAATGCCCTGAGGATGTTGCAAGAGGTAGCTCCTGGTAATGTCACTAAGCATGAGGCCTTGGGCATCAACCACATTTTCACAGAGTATGCCTTTATCTGATAAGTGAGGAAAATAAACATACATTTTGGGGGAGGATGGGAAGTGGAATCTACTCATTTCAAGGAGAAATCTAGTCACCTCACACCCACTGTCCAGGTAGAAACCCACTGACTTTAGGCCCTATCACATGACACTAAGACCAGGGTTCAAATCCCTGCACAACCATGGAAACTCATATTAGGCAAGTCACAATCTCTCATCCTCAGATAAAAGCAAAAGCACCCCCCCCCCGAACAAATCCTGTGAAGAAAACCCCATGATAGATTTGTCTTAGGGTTTCCATAAATGGGAAACAACTTAAAGAAGCACAGCAGCAGCAGCAACAACAACAACAAACTGTCCAGGTCACTCACAGCTACAACAGTTAGCAATTATACTGTACCACTTTTCAAGGTTCGGTTTGAAAGAAACATTTCCCTCCAAACTGGGAAACTCTCCTTTCCTTTAAGGATCATGTAACCTAGAGCAGAAATTGGCTCAATGCTGTGCATCAACATTGTGCTGTGCAAAACACTGTCACTGTCAGTTGGAAGAAAAAGCAAGTCCAGTGAATTAGACAGACAACTTAAAATAAGAAAATGAATGTTCAGAGTAGCCAAAAACATCCACCCAGCATTCCTTTTAACTCACCATGATGAAATGCAGTCAGCTGCCACACATTAAAAGCAAACACAAACTCTCCTGGGTTCATCGGCTAGAATCATAATGCACATTTAAGTGTGGAATGTGTGTGTGTATGTCTCTTTTTAGATGGAGAGCAAAGCGGTGTTCTGTCACCCTTTGGTTAATGTTAAAAACCTCTTCCCTCCCAGCAGTTTTCTAGGCCCAAGATGACTTGTTGGTGCTTCTGCTCCTGCTTAGTGGTGGGGAGGGGGAAAAGCAAGAAGGCAGTTCAACTGATTTAGGTCCAAGGGGAAAGGGATAGAAAGATTTGCTCTTGAGATAAACATCCAGATGTGTGTTTCTTCCATGGCTGAGCAGGGATTAGAAACCTGGTCCTAAAGACTCCTAGTCCAACACTCAAACCATTACACCACATTGGTTCATCCTTCTTTATAGAGCTCATAATAAAAAGAAAGTAGAAAGATAAAGACAGATGAATACCACCATTACGAAAAAATAGCTTTCTTTAATTGCAAATACATAAATCACAGCTTTATACACTCTAATACTTCATATTTTATTATAAATAATTGTGTGCTGCATAACTTTATAAATGTGCACAAAAGAACAAAGCAGTGTATCTTTTACAGAAATAGGGAAAGGAATGATAGTGTAGGACCCATCATTAGTATGCAGTTGTTTCTGTTTATTTACTTGTGAAATAAGACCTCCAAGAGAGACTGGGCACAAATCTAATGGTAATTAGTCTACTCTTGCCTCCTATCTATTCATTACTATGGGACAGGCCTAGGAGAAATTCCAGGTTAATTGTTTGCATGATTACAAATGATTTCAGACGGGGCAGGCATTAAGATCTCCATGGAACCTTTTAAGATGATAGGGCATTATGTTATCCTTTTTGTTTGTTTATTGGCTTAAGCTAAATGGCACAAACATTTCCTCTCTCTGGAAATCACTGAGTACTACATAAACATGCACAAATGCTACATGTACACATTAAACCTGTAATTTTGCATTCTTTGATTTCAAGGAAAGTCCTGTGAAAAGGAGTGAAACTTACTTCTAAGGAAACATACCTAGGAGAAGGTGTTCATGCTTTCTAACCTGAGAAGTTTCACTGAAATCAACAATATTGCCTTTCCTGATCATCTTTAGAAAACAATATCAAGGAGAGACATGTATTGTTACTCCAACCAGGCTGGAAATGGTCAGTGCCATCTGAAGGCTTCAGTGTCCTTGAGGTGGTGAATCCACGCCAAGCTCTAGTTTCAGTTTTAAAGGAGCTGTCCAAGGTGTTGAACCCTAGCCCCAGAATATCTCCAGCAGGTTAGACAACTTCCTTCAGGTTCACACTAAAACCCAGAGCAGATTCACCACTACACTGGTATCAGAGTCACCAGCTGTCACAAGAGTCGGCGGGATCCTTCTCTTTCTTTTCTTATGATTTTTTGAAATATTCCCTCCCATTAAATCTGGGGGGATGGGAAAAAACTCCAGCAGCTAGATCATGTTGGGGATTTTTGTCCCCTGCTCCCATGATTTCTCATGTTTTGTCCCCGATACACACTCCTTTGAGTTATACTGTCAGTAATACACTGCAGTGGTACATCAACATCCACAGTGGTTTCTGTGGCTGTAACCCAAAGCTCTTTCCATGATATAAGTTATGCTCCACCAACAGACCATCTCTCTATTGATAGGGAAGCACTTCCATTGTATCTCCAATCCCTTACCCAATATTTGGATGGATTTCAGATTGTGGCCTGAGATAACATCACATCAAGGCTGAGGAACCTCTATCAGTCTGAAGATCAACCTCCAGAGAAGTTTTAAAGGGCCACATTGCAGTGGCAGCTGGGGTCAAAGGCACAAAAATGGGACCCCAAATATCAGTATGTTTTAGTTCAAAAATCATACTGTCAGTAATTAAACTTTAGGTAAGTTTCTTTGACTAGCTCAGGGGAAAACCCCTGCATGAAACTGCAAAATAAGATGTTATAGAGAGGAGGTTGTGGCCATCTGGGAAAGGAGAGAGGGTTTGGCCATAGGAGGGCCACATTTGGATTCAGGGATAAGTTTCCCCATCCCTGCATGATATAGTATCTTTGCGACTATGCTTTTTCAAAACCATATTCCAGTAAACCTGTATTTTATTTCAGGACACATTTCATTACCACTTTTAGCAATCTAAATACACCACTCAACACATACAAATCTCATGACATTAGGTGTTGTAAATGTGTCTCCAATAAAGTAATAATGAACATGATCCAGTTCAATCTGACTGGACTCAATGCAGCTTAAATGTCCTGCATTTTTACTGGATCCTATCCACAAGGTTTCATCCAACTATGCTCTATTGTTCTTGTATTGTTTAACCCTCTGCCTCATAAAGCTCCAAGGGCCAATCCAGTTGATCCTTTGCACAGGTTCATATGCACATAAAGGATGTCGAGTGGGGAATGGAAACAGAAAGTTACTCCATGTGAACCAATGACTATACACAGGACACACAAGCTGGCCTTCAATAGTGACATACATAAGCATACAATCACCTTATTTCTCCATCTTTTTTTGGCTGTTGCTGAGTTGCATTATTTTGTATCCTCTGCAATGAACAAAGCCCTCCCATTTATGGTCTTGCTGTGATAGTTCCTCTGAATGCTCATTTTGTGGCTGGTGGAGGGTTGGAGGATTGGATAAATGATTGACCATGTCCCATACCAATGGCATCATAAGCTGAGACCCCAGCAGATCTGAGTAGAAGGTGTCATCAGTTTGCATCTAGCTATGGGGCATAGCCAGATACTTGTTCAATCCCCCCTCTCCCACTCCTTCCACCAGCCATGGGACAGCCATTTAGGGGACCTATTGCATCAAAACTATGAGTCTTGGGGGTGGGGAGTTGTAGTGGAGTTCTGTCTGCAGAACTCTTACAATATGCAGGATAATGTGGGATCTCAGACTTTGTGTGAAGAGTGCAGGGTGACTGGCCTGGCCTCATCTATTTTTATTTATTTATTTCATTTGTATGCTGCTTTTCTCCCAGAAGGGACCCATCTTGTACAATGGAAACAAAGTAGTGGGTCAGCTGATTAATGCTAGTGAGGTTTTCGTAAAGCATTACAAATGATCTGAAATCCAATGGGCATTGCAGTCCTCAAGCCAGTACTTGCATATAAATGATTTTCCCCCTTCCTTATTATGGACCAGCCATAATCTCTTCTCCTGTGGACATGGACGAAACTGGAGTGGATGAAACTGGAGTTGTATACAAGTTATAGCTGGCTTTGAAAACTTGAAAGAGAATTTGGAAGGAGTGCTGGCATACAAGACTATCTGTATTTTACCAGAGATAACATGAGTAAGAAATAGGATTGCAGTGGATTTTATCAGAAATGTTAGGTGACTAATGGTTTAAATTCAGAATAACATGAAGAATAGTCCATATGCTCCATTCCCCAGTCACCAAAAAAGAAGGGAGAGAAAAAGCCTGAAGGAAAACAAATATTGTGGTCCATGGAATTTTTCCAAAGCTTTCTGTAAGTAATTCATTTAGGCCTCTGGCAAAATCTATTCCCCCCACCCCACCCCAGCAGCTACAAGAAAGAAATGGAGTGCAAAAGGGGACAGCAGAGAACAAAATAATTATTTTGTCTCCTTTTGAATGTGGCTTCAACCAGCACTGCATGCTCCCAAAAGATTACCCACAAAGCCAGTGATACTTGCTACCCTTTTTGCTACCTCTCTGAAGGAATCTGCTTGGCTCCATCTGCCAATCCTTATAGCAAAGTTGTTGTGTGCCTTCAAGTTGTTTCCAACTTATAGTGACCCTGAATCAAGTCTATCACAAAGATTTTTTTCAGGGTGGTGGTGGTAAGATTTGTTCAAAGGGGGGTTGCCTTTGGCTTCCTCTGAGTCTGAGAGAATGTGATTTGCCCAAAGTCATCCAGTGGGTTTCCATGGCCAAGTGGGTCTCCTGAGCTGTAGTCCAATGTTCAAGCCACTTCACCACTCTAGTTTTCATGACCAAGAAGTCAATAATTATAAAGTTCACTACTCTGGTTTCATAACCAAGTAGCCAATAATCATAAAGTTGGAGGGAACTTCAGTTATCTAATCTATTATTTTGCTAATTCAGGAAGTCCACTGTTACAGCATCCCGATAGGTGTAAAAGAAAAAAATATTGTAAAGAACACAAATATTCACTGCTTTCTCCTCCAAAATAAATTAAAGTTTGTCAATGTTTGTGTTAAAAACATATTGACACAATCACCATGCTATAGAAAGGACCAATTCTCTTTAAACCTATATGCTATATCCTAGGACAGCCAGCATGGCATAGTGATTTGAGTCACTGACTACAACTCTGGAAACCAGGGTTCAGTTCCCTGCTCAGCCATGAAACCTTTTGGGTGACCATGGGCAAATCACATGCTCTCAGCCTCAGGGGAAGGCAATGGCAAACCTCTTCTGAACTTACCTTGCTAGCTAAAAATATATTTTTCTTTTTTAAAAAAGGAATCTTAATTTCATTGTTTTACTGAGAAACAGATAAGGTCACATTTGTGACCACTTTTTTAAAAAAAATAATGCAGCTATACTTAGAAATGTCAATAGTCACATACAGTCACCTTTTAAAATTCTTTGTGAAGAAAACCCACTGCAAATCCAAACATAAAATCTATTGCAAATCCATATTTAGATCTCCCTTTGTGGTCCAATTCTTATTTGGATATACACAGGTTGCCCTATGTTTACTTCCAGTAAATATCTTTGGATATTTATTGGAAGGGAAAAAGGGTAGAAAATAAAAAAGAGGGAAACCTTTGAACAATAAAATACATATATAACATTTTACATTATCAGTGCATTTTAAAAATATTCTACAACTCTTGTGGACAGTGTAGTCTACAAGCCATTCAAGCCATGATACTTGTATTAAAGCCAGTTTATAGTTCCATGAACCATAGAAATTTACAAAGATGTGGTTGGAACATACAGTTGACCCTCCATGTTTGTGGCTTAGATTAATAGGTTCTCTTTAGAAATCTCTTGGTCCTCCAGCAAAACTCTGCCAGAAACTGACCATAGTGTTACACTGGAGGACCTAGAGATTCCTAGAGAAAACACTTCTCAAACATTTGTAGGTTCTCCAGCACAACTCTATGGTCAACATCTGCTTGATGTTGACCACAGAGTTGTGCTGGAGTACCTAGGTTCCTAGGGAGACATTCTTTCAAGTAAACATAATAGTGATATTTTTTTATTTTTGGTTTTTCCACTTTCATGGGGGTCCTGCATGAACCCCAACAAATGCGGAGGACCAACTCTATTTACTTATTTCACAACACTTGCTGTTTAAGATATGAGATATCCTCATCTGTGCCAATGTTAGACCATTGTATGCAGAGCCAGCCCTATGTTAAGCAAAATGAGGCAGTTGTCTTGGATAGCAGATTTTGAGTGACGTTGGTATTTTTTTACTATCAGGGATGCTTGTTAGATTTTTCTGACAAAATAATTTGGTTTATTTTAGTATTATGCACGTTAACATGGGTGAATGAATGGGAGGATCACCATTTATTTCAAATTATTAAATATTGCAGCTGCTCACTTTTTACAACAGAAAGGAAAATGAAATGTAATCTAGAATAATGGAGGAATATTGAGACATCTTTAATCTTTGGCATCCCTGGAAGCCAAGATGACTAAACTGAGGCTGTCATACTTCGGCCACATCATAGACTCATTAGAAAAGACAATAATGCTAGGAAAGATGGAGGGCAGTGGGAAGAGACGAAGGTTGCATACCAGATGAATAGACTCAATCAAGTAGGCTGCGGCCCTGAGCCAGCAGGACCTGAGCAGAGCGGCTGAGTACGGGGTGTCTTGGAGATGTCTCATTCACAGGGCTGCCATGTGTCAATGCTGAATGCAGTTAATGACAACATTAAGAAATCTTGGTTAATAAGAAGAGTAGACCTGAAATTCTGTTGGGTGACTATGCTTACATAACTCTGAGTTATACCAGCAGTTGTACTTTTTTTCACACTTGCATGAAAATATAACCCATACTGCCTTACACAAGCAGTTCCCCTTTTGCCAACAGTGCAATGGGCTGGCTAGAGACAGTCTGGTTCATAGCACAGCTCTGCCATCCCACTACCTCAAATAGCTACTGGAATGTCACCTGGAATGTCACAGGTATGTACCGTGATGCCCCACAATGCTGAACACAATCTTGGCCAGTGTCAACACTGTAGAAAGGACAGGACAGGAGGAAGGCTGTGTGAGCAACACTGGCTAAGTCTTTTCTTTCAATGCAGATGTTGTCAAGAGCAAGCTGCAATGGCCACAACCACACAAAAACTAACACCATGCTTCAGGACTAATGTCTCTTGCTTTTGAGAGCTGGGTGATACTGGTAGACTGTAGGATTTCAGAGTGCAGCTAGGAGATCAAATATTTGAACATTCTCCAGTTTAAAAGATAGAAGCAACCAAATATCTCCCAATACACAAAATCTAGCATACCAGTAGAAGGTCCAGTGTAGGACACTTCTTTCTGGCAGACTAGTTTTTTACATACAAGTGGATCATTCATCTGTGCACTTCCCCACTGGAACTCAGAACTGGTACATTCCAGCAACAAATCACTTCATATGAGAACTGCCAGATTGTCATGTTATTTCACTTTCAATTTGGTCTTGCCTGTGTGTAATACTTGAGGAAGGGAATGTGGTAATCCCATTGAAATATGCATACCATCCTGTTTCCTGTTTATTTCCACAGGGATAAACTGGGATATATGCAAGTATGCTGTCTTAAATGGCTTGTCGATCACTGTCCTCATTTTAAAAACTTCTTTCAAAGCTGCAAGCTCTTTTTAATGATTGCTTTCCCTGGGTATTCTGGAGTCTTTTGATGTAGTCCTTTGTTTGTAGTCCTCTCCAGAACCCAGATCCACCACGTCCTGATAGTTCATGAATTCCTGAGGTAATGGAAACTCTTCTGCTGATGAATGAGTCCTGTGCCCAAATACTCTCTCTTGCAGCTCTGCGATGTCATTCCTGATGTCTGCCATCATCAGTAACAGGAAATCAAAAGAACCTGGGGGCCCCTAGAACATTGCAAGGGTGACAAGTAAATGACTGACTCTTGATATTCTTGTGCCTGTTATTATCAGTGTACTCATTTTTAGCAGGTGATCACAGATCATTAAACTGAAAACTCTGAAATAAGATATGCTGCTTCCAGTCTGCTCTAGAATGCAGCACATTTATGAACTCAGTGTGATCAAAATTGACATTTACTTAGGTCAATATCTTGAACATTTTCATGTAAGTTCAGGACCAATCAGAAAGAAGCAGTTTTCCCTCAAACAACTACTAAATTGGGACCATTTTGAATGGAAGTTGGTATGCAACAAGTTTTATGAACACTAGGTGCTACCACTCAAATTTTTATTGCCTTTGAATCATAAACAAAATCATCATCAACTTGGACAATGCCAAACATTTTTGCACGTTTGGGATTAATCAGAAAACTTCCCCCACCCCTGAAAACTGCTGATTTTGGTAAATTTTGCATGGGATTTGTAAAACAAATTTTAAGGATTTTTGTGGTTAAATTTTTATTTCATTCATATAATCACTGACATTACCAACAACAATCCAGACAATGCTAAGCAAATTTCTTAGTAGTGGTATATTTAATATAGACGCAGGGAACACTAACATGTGAAGCCATCCTTCATTTTGTGCCATCTTAATGTCTGTGAAGGGTGAGCCACAAAATAACTAATCTGTTTCAGATTAACATACTTTGATTTGCAGGGTTTCCTAGATACAAAAGTAACCCTTGTGCTGATTAAATAGGATTGTAAGGTGCCCATATCAACTATGCAGTTCAAAATTATAGAACGTATGAATCGCTCTACATGCTGATAGCCACATGCTAGAATTAGGTATTTTACTCTTATCCAGCATACACAAATACAGAGATAGCTTGCACCCTACTTGAAAGTGAAGCACCTTATAGTCCAAATGCAGATAGACAAAACTGACATGGTAAGGTGCCTCTATCTCTGTTTTGTATAACATCACACTATTTTTCACTGTATCGGTTATTTGGCAGTGAAATTTTTGGTGACCTCATTGAGACAGAAGAAATTCATGAACTAGATGGTATAGTGAACACATCTCCTGGTGAAAAAGGCACTGCATATCTCCCTTCCTCTTCAGCAATGTCCATTTAATTTATTAATATCCTAAAGTTGTGGGACTCTATGTCTCTACACAGTCACCATTACCCCTACCTGAGAATGATGTGGAATATAGATTGGAAACATAAATGCTCTCAGGACAAGAGAAAATTCTATTAGACACCCTAGTGGGTGAGGCACCTACATATGCAATTTTTGGTTTGACCTCAAATGTATAGGAATAAGTCCATGCTTGATTCCATTATGTCTTGATAACACAATTATTCAGACATGCCACATAAGATATTTAGTTATAATAGATATTGCTCCATTCTTACTTAATAAAATGTAAGTTGGAATTAGATATGGTACTTACAGGTGGTCCTTTTTCTCCTGGTGCACCTCTCTCACCCTATAATAAACAACATTCTGCTTAATATGCATTGATGAAAACCATATTATAATATGTAGATCAATTCTATGTTAAAACTTTGTTTCCATGGAGATTTATATCAAAACTCCCTTCAGTTGTGTTAGAACCTAATTTCATTTTAACACCTCTGATTCACTTACTGTACAACTAGAAGAGGGACATTATAAGATCCCTAATATGGAATATATTAAAAACTTGTCCTAAATTATGAACAGAGCTTTACAGTAATAAGATGAGTTGTGGCTCTATTCCATGTCAATTCTGGCCACAAATCTGAGAACTCAGGGATTTCAGGTAGAAATTTGGTCTAAACTCTGATTAAAGTAATGAACTACAGGGAAATCGCAATGAAGCCTCTTAATAGCTGTTGGACAAGTTGAGTCATGCAGTGTGACTGTCTCATATAAAATCTTCCATGCCAGGCTTCCTCATGCAGACCCTAACAATAAGGAGGCTCTGCTCCTTTTGATATACTTCACTCCTGCCTTTCTTCGCATTTCACTTCTTCTCATTCTCAATTTAACAAAAACAGGAAGCAAAATGTTATAAGAAACAGAAGGATGTTCTGTAATGTGCTCACCTTTGCTCCATCTCTTCCTGGTGCCCCTGGAGGACCCTGCAAGACAAAACCACCATCCTCAAGAACAAGTAATGGTATCATCAGCAGATGATGTGCATATATAATATTGAGGCAGAATACTAACCACTGGGCCCCGTCTGCCCTGTTTAATATGGGACAAGTCTGGAGATGGCCCCATTGGCCCCATCGCTCCTCTAGGACCCGGCAGGCCTGGAGGGCCAGGAGATCCAGGAAATCCAGGACTCCCTTTTGGACCTACAGCACCTGCAATCAAAATAGAATGGTGGAGATTGACAGTGGGTTCAGATGTTTGGGCATGAAAGGTACTTAGGGTTGCTGAGTAAGGTTGACATAAGGCAGAGATAGGAACAGTGCAGACCATTTGTGTGGTCCCTGGAGTCCCATCACATTTTAGGAAGGAAAAATGAACATCTGTGTTCCAGAAACCTTTGAAAGGATGCAATGTTCAATTAAACAAGAATTGCCCCTTCCTCTTGATTATCTAAACCACTTTTCCTGAAATCAGAAGGGGATTTCCGGTGACTTTCATTTTTTTCAGAATACATAAATGTAGTCCATGGATGCCCGGGATGAGCTGGAAAATGGAGCAGGTGTGGCCCCCAGATTCTTTCTTGCTGCCTCTCCCTAGGCTAAGCTAACAGTTGAAAAAAGTGGGCACCACAATTCAAGGAGGATGTTGACAAGCTGGAATGTGTCCAGAGGATGGTGACCAAAATGATGAAAGGTCTGGAAATGCCCTATGAGGAGCAAATTGGGGAGCTAGGTATGTTTAGCCCGGAAAAGAGAAGGTTAAAATGGTGACACTCTTAGAAGAGTGTTTCCTGCTCCTCCAGAGATTAGGGTCCAAAACACACTGCAGAAATAATGCTTGCTCAGTGCTAGGGAATTTTGGGAACTGTAGCTTATTGTGGCCCCAGAGCTCTCTGACAGAGAAGGCTAAATGTCCCACAAACACTACAGTTTCCAGAATACCCTAGCACTGAGCCAGGGCAGTTAAAGTGGTCTCAAACTGGATTATTTCTGCAGTGTGTTTTGGACCTAAGACACAGAACAACGGACACAGTACTGTAAGTCAAAATGAAAGGCCAACTGAGCTGAGAAAACTCTTTACCCATGTTTAGGCACAGTAAGCCTATGTGGGCAAGGGAACTGTGTTGTTGTTGTTGTTGTTGCTGCTGCTGCTGCTGCTGCTACTGTTGTATTGAGCCTATGCCCATGGTTTCCAACAAAGAAAATAAATCATTGGATAAAAACTGCTTCCATGTGAATAGCTCTTCTGTTGCATTAATGAACACAGATCCAGTAGTAACAGGTGTAATGTTCAAAATGAGCACACCTTACACAATTCCACTATATTATCAACATTTGATTCAGATATCTGGTTGCAGTGGAGACTGACCAGTAATCATCTTTCCAAAGGATCCCATATCTTAGCCACAATAATATCAAACCAACAGTAAGACTGTACTGTCATTAGTACATTGGCAAAATAAATAAATAAAAAAAAATCATTAACTAAAGATATATTCATGTCCTTTGTTGCTGATATGTGCCTTTAAATCTTTTCTGATTTATGGTGATCCTAAGATGAACCTATCACTTTTTTATCTGGGGCTGAGAGTCTGTGACTTGCCCAAGGTCACTGAGTGGGTTTCCTTGGCTGAGTGGGGAACTGAACCCTAGTTTCCAGAGTTGTATTACCAATGCTCAAACCATTACACCATGCTGGCTTTCAGTCTAAATTACAAATAACACTGAATGGAATAACAATAATAATGCATACTGTATAAACCTTTGCATCTTCTTAATGAATGCACATAAAGAACACAAGCAATGATGTCTTTCAAGCAGAGTTTTTCAAGGAGAATTCCCAGTCCTTCAGCAACTAATTTGCAATTCCTGAGCCATAGGTTCACTGTGCTACCCAACAAACATATAATGTGGGTGGTTTTCAGTCAGCATGTGAGAAGAAATTAAGCTAACAGTACCTTGGACAGCTCACACACGGGAAAAACCAAATGGAGCAAACCAGGTCTATATTATGGAAGATGTGTATAATATAAGCTGCTTCTGATCTCAGCTCTTTGCAGAAATCATGGGACAGAAATATCTTAAATGAATATTTCATGACCTTTCGAATATAGGAATAGATTATTCCTTTGCTGCCTTACCTGGAGGACCCCGATCACCTGGTTGTCCAGGAGGGCCTGGTATATAGGCATTGGATGCCAGTACTTTTTCTCCTGTGATGGTTTTGCTAAGGTCAGCAGCATTGTTTGGTAACAAGGCAATCTGCAACAAATAAAGTGTCATCAATTGACAGCTTCTCGCCAAGTTCAGTGACATTTAGTTGAGCTGTTTTATTTGAGTGAGCCGAGCCAGTATAACATTTTTTCAGTAATTATTCTCACATTATGATTCAGCTACTAAATCCATAAATCTGTCTTCTGAAAGAGCCAAAGTGACATAATGGAAAACACACTAGATTTGGACTGGGAAACATGCGGAGGTTAGAATCCTGTTACTGTCTGCACATGCGTTAAGTTCTTCTATGAAAAGAGTTGGACATTTCCCCCCGATGTGTAACATCCACATTAAGCTCAATATTGTTGAAGCAGAATTGCGCATGTGGTGTTGTTATACATGTAGGTGAGCACTGTGGACAACCATGGCACACTGTACATGGACTTGTACTGTACATTGTGCATGGATGCACACTGTGCATGAACACACATGCACATCTGATTGTGTGTTCAGTTGTCAATATGTCATCTTCATTTGTACAATACTGTCAATCAACCAGGTAGAAAAATTAAAGAATTCCACATGTAGAGATACACAGTTTGTTTTTTGCCTTTGCCTTCCTCTGAGTCTGAGATAGAGTGTAATCTGACTGACTGCATCTTCCCAGGGTCTCTAGCATATGTCTAACCCAATTCTGTCACCACTGCCTCTTTAAATGGAGGGGACAGAGACTGAACCTGGGATCTTTTCCATTCAAAGTATGTGCTGTACCATTCAGCTATGGTGATCTTTTCCTTTCCAAGAGTTAGAATGCTTAAAGCATGAGAACATGGTCTCTCCCTGCTGAGTGTATATGGATGCAATAGTAGCTGAGTGTAGATGAATCACTTCTTTATCTTTAACATACATCACAGGCAACTTTAATCAAGGAATACATGGGAGGGATAACAGACGCCAACCGGCTGAATCAACCTAGCTCTGTAGCCCACACAATATGAAATAGCCCACCCATTCAGTCCAGTCAACCCATCTTCTGTATCCAGAAGCATCTGCCTTGCACGTTGAGTCTGGTGCTTTTGATGTTGAATGTTATCATCTTAGCCAGGCATTATTTCATAATTCCTTTTCCATTTCCCTTCCCTGATTCCAGCTTAGAACCACGGTGTGAAAATGATCTCACTCCAGTCTTTCCTCATGCATGAATCTTTCCCCTCAAGGGCAAAGGAATACTTTCAAAAGGAACAACAGCCATGCAGATGTGATCTGAACCTCACAGTTGCTTGCATTTCATGTTGTCCTCCCACAGAGGTTCTGTGCAGGAACTGTTGTTGAAATGGCTTAGAGGTGGATTGCTTGAATCCAGTCTAAGACTTAGTTCTAATTAAATACATACTTACATGTATTTAAGTAAGCACATGTGCAAAGAGAGCTTTTCCACACACAGGATTCCTTGCATGCCTAGATGGTCTGTTATTTATTTATTTATTTCGGCATAGGGCTTCTTCTGAATAGTTTGTGCAGAGGAATGAATAGGCTAGTGTTGTCATTTTAAAAATAAACAAAATATTACCTCCACAGAACCCTTTCCAGCACATCCATCACAGAATGCCTAAGTCTTAAGGCATGTTTTAGTGTTCACATTCAGTTCACATATGCTACTCTACAGGCTTACTGGCCTCTAAAGCCAGCCCAAGAGACCTGAAAGTGCAATCCAGAGAAGATGCTGAATACCCTACTATAGCTACATGCACTTCAGGAGGAGACTGGTAATGGTGTACATGTTGTTTGCCAGGGAACACTGGCAGGCATCTGTTCAGTAGTTACTAGAATGTAAGCTGGACTTAGGATCTTGTAACTCCCGAGGATTCATGTTTACTGTCATTCATGTCCGAACATGACCCCTCTAAAAACCTGACCTTTGAAGCACCCCAAGCTAAAGATTTGGGAGTCACTGCAGATCAGGGGGTGGGGAAATGATATCTGCAGTCCTCTCCCAGTTGTGGGGTACACTGAGACAAGCAGCTGCAGCAGGATCCTGAGAAGTCTCTCCACCTGCCTGTTCTTGATGTACCCCATGACCAGGAAAGTGCTCTCTCAACATCACCTCTCAACACCTTGATTTGCAATGCCTGAAAAACATTTTGGTTCAGACCTGCCAACCAACAGGTAGTTTTTGGGGATGGTATTGTCAGATGTAACTATGACAATGCAATTCCATTATCATAGTTCTGACAATGCAGGATCTCAGTCCTAGCCTGTCATTGCTAATTTTCCAACTAAGGGATTTCTAATAAGTTCCAAAGAATCATCAAGGGCCTCCAGAAACATCCCGCCATCAGGCTAGACCCAAGTCCAAGTGGTCCTTTGCTATATCACCTGATTTCCATTTACTGACACAGCTTCTCTTGTGCAACTGCCAGCCACCATTTTTTTCTTCTTAATGCCCAGACACAGGCGGGATACAAACCGCCATATAGTACGTCTTCTATACGTACTAGGGTTAGGAAGGGGCGGTGCTTCCGCACCCCCTAACCCTAGTACGTATAGAATACGTACAACATGGCGGCGCCCCTTCCACATGGGGGTCGCCATGTTTACGTACTGGACGCATAGCGTCCAGACGTGTCGCAGTGCCTATGACATCGCGAATGCGCCGCAAAAAGAAGCTCCGAAATGGAGCTTCTTTTTTGCTCCGTGTGGGAGTCGCGCGGTTTGGCTGCTGCGGCTCCCGCGCGGAGCAAATGGTGCCGCCGGGAGACCGCCGCAAAGTGGCGGTCTGTATCCTGCCAATGACTAGTAATGTGATTTGGGTGGGATAGGGTACAAATGATGGCTGCTTGTGGTAACTGCCATGTTTCCCCCAGAATTCCTGGATCAACATCTGGAGGAAACAAAACAGTGGCTGCCAGGAGGAGCTGCTAAAAAAGGAAAAGGAAAGTTTTGGCATGTGCACCTAATGTGGTACATTAAGTCTCCAAAAGTGACCCATGTGAGGTCCATGGGATGCTTTGTCTTTTTGTCCTCCATACTGGGAAGGCATCTCCAATCATTGATTCCGCAACAAAAGGAGAAATTATACTGCAGTTGGTAGTTTTACCCAAAATCCTGAGTGATTTTGCCTCCCTCCCTCAGTTTTAACTCTAGTTACATTTTTTTCTTCCCACAAGCTGAATCCTAAGGCTACAGTATGAAAATTCAAGCTGAAAATTCAACTTGGTCGTAGATTTTGCTGTTAGATTTATTATGATATTGACCTACATGAGTATCTCTTGCCTGAGGTGAACATCAAGACTCTTCTTCCAAAGATTCTTCTTCCAAAGAATAACATCAATATGATACTCTTGATCTAAATGGGGAAACCCTGCAAATGGATTCACACAACTCCTTCCCTTTGATCATCTAGCTACATATAGAACCACTGTACATTGCTGAATTTTCCCAACAGTCTCATGTGAGCAAATACTCCACACTTCACAAAGTTCAGTCTTCATATAATTTCCTCCATAGATGATTACACCTTTTAAAAAACAACAAAATGCTTTGTGCTGGGAGCAAGGTAACAACTGCAAAGGAAGTGAAGTATTTTGTTCATTCTTCTGTAAAAGGAGATTTGTTCCAAAAAAGAGTCTAGAAGTTAATCAAGGAAAGGTAGGCTTAAATCTAATTGTTAGTACCAGCTAGAGTGAAGCAGAAGGAGCTAGGTGAGTTATTTAAATCCCACTGTTTCAGCTGACCTGCTCTAGATGGAATGAACCATTGGATTTAGATCATAACAATTAGACACTCTCCTTTAAGGGCTTAGCCTCCCCAACCACAAGAAATGGTATGTGGGGAAAATATTAACAGCCCACCTTGATAATGTGGAGCCATGTGACATTGCTCCATAAGTACAGGTAGTAAAAATGTCTTTTGATGGTTCTTGCAAAAGCAACCACCCACTTTGAAGGGATAATTTGATTCTAGGCTTATAAATCAAATTACTATTAGTAAGAAAGCACCCTTAAGTGAACCTGCACTGTTATTCTTTAAGCCTCTAAGAAAAGTGGTTCTGTACTCTCACTAGTGAAATAATTTTGTTGCAAAGGTGATCTCTTAAGAAGCATTTCTGTAGGTATCTATGGCGGGATACAAACCGCCATATAGTACGCACCCCCCTAACCCTAGTACCTATAGAATACGTACAAGATGGCGGCGCCCCTTCCACATGGGGGCCGCCATGTTTACGTACTGGACGCATAGCGTCCAGACGTGTCGCGGCGCCTATGACGTCGCGAATATGCTAGCGGCGCCTCGCGACATCATAGAGGCGCCGCAAAAAGAAGCTCCGAAATGGAGCTTCTTTTTTGCTCCGCGCGGGAGCCGCACGGTTTGGCTGCTGCGGCTCCCGCGTGGAGCAAATGGTGCCGGCGGGAGACCGCCGCAAAGCGGAGGTCTGTATCCCGCCTATATTCCCTCTATATATGTATAAAATCACAGAATGTCTGATTTAAAGATTTACAAAACCCATAATTAAAAATTAAAAATTCCCAAACCAAACTGCTCTTCTACCTTTTGTTTCAATTGCAACACTGTTTGTTTTACTTGATAGAATTCTTTGCAAGAGGCACAGCACACCCCTGGTTTCACCACATTCTCTGTCTTCTCTGAGAACCCTGCTTAAAACAAAAGCAACAACAAGAGAGAGTAAATATTCCAATACAGTATAGTTTTAAAAAGTGGGATGCAAATAGAATATGGAAGTGAAACACCATAGAAAACTGTGCAGGGATCAGTCTTTAAGTTCTCCTTTGTAGACATTCCAAAAGAGGTAAAGATGCTCACAGCCTTTTTTTTTTTAACCTGTGAATCACCATGAAAGTCTAAGGCAAATGTAGTGAGGCCTGTTGCAAATAGTCTTAGTAGCAGCTGTTTCCAGTTAGTAGGTCTTAATGACTTTTGTAAAACTCTTTTTATATCATAGGAATGGGGAAAATGTTTACCTCTTTTATCTGAGACTTTACTGTATAGGAACTGTATGGAACTATCATGATTTATTACCTCTCTTCAAGGACCAACTTTCACACACCATAAATTATGCCAGTATCCCATGCAAGAAGACCTTTGCTTTGCACAATAGCCATCTTTATTATCATTGATTGTATCTTCTGTGCAATGGGACTCTTAAGAGTATAGTGCTAGGGCAAAGGGTTAGAGGCACAGTCATGAAAAAAGGAACTCTATACAAAGCCTGAACGCTTAGGGCTTTGTTATCGTCTACATGAAAAACCAATATATTGTCTCAAAGTAATATGTCACTCTGCTGCGATAGCTTCAGTTACCTTAGTTGAGTACTTCACTATATAGATGTCACAAAGCAACTGAAGTACCTATCATTGTGACAAGTTTGTAGTACCAGAGTCTCTGATAGAGAAGGCTGAATATCTCACAAAACTACAAATTGTCAATAGAAGGGATCCTCCCCCCCTCAATTGTGCTCTGGAGGGACACCAAACAGGAAGCAGGGATGCCTCCTCTATCCTATTCTTTTTGTCATGGCAATTGAGCCACTCGCAGAGGCAATTAGGCGTGACTATAGGATCAAAGGTTTTCAGATTAATCAAATGGTACATAAAATTAATTTGTATGCTGATGACATTTTATTCTTCTTGAACAACACAGAACCCTCTTTCTCAGTACTTGAGCAGACTTTGCAGAATTTTGACAGATATACAGGTTTTTGTATAAACTGTCAGAAGTCTTCATTGCTTTGTCTGAATTCCTCAAGAGATTTAAAAGTAGTGACAGGAGAAAACTAAGTTAAAGTTGACCCCATCTGGTTTTAAATATCAAGGGGTCTTAATAACAAATGACTTGTGCCAGATGGTGCCCCTTAATTATAAACCTCTTATAAAATGCTGAAGGAAAAACTATGGCAGTGGAAGTTTTTTCATCTTTCCATGCTGGGACACGTAGCATTATTTAAGATGGCTGCATTGCTAAAAATTCTGTTCTTTTTTCAGACATCCCTCTCCATCCTCCCAAGCAATATTTTGCTATGTAGCACTCAGAGATAAGCCAACTTATTTTTGAATGTAATACAAACAGGTTCTCCAGGAGTGTTAGGCATGACACCTCACAAAATGGCAGCCTAGGGTTACCAAAATTGAAATTTTATTTCAATGCCTTCCAGATCAATAATGTCACTCAATTTTTCCACCAAAGACAGACCTTCTTGGACTGCGTTGGAGATGGATCTGGCCTCTCTTGGAGAGTTCAGTGCATTTTTTTCACCTTCATTGGGGAGGGTAGTCTATAGAATTAACAATCCATATTTGTATCAAACTCTCACGGCCTGAAAAAAGTGGAGACATATTCTTGCTCCAAGCCCTTCATCAATACAACCACGTGTTTCACATCCCCTGTTTGCAGCCCAACAGGTGGGTTTGTTTCCATTGATGGTACAGCAGGGGTTTTTTAATGGTGGGAGACCTATTTGTACCCAGGTCTAGAGAGTTGCTGATCGCGGCCCTTTCTCCCTTCGAGCTCTCTTGGATACAACTGAATCAAATTGCACCTTCTTTAGCTCTGCTTGTTAGGAGGAAGGAACTTCCTTGCTTGCTTACCCTGTTTGAAGGCATGTGTATAAATGCATATGTCTGCTATAAAGGTAGAGTGCCAAAAAGATATAAATGGATGCTAGATTAGACTTTTTGGCTGTGGGCTGATATATAAAGTGTGATAGAAAATGGACTTAAATATGTAAATGACATATTCAGAGTGGGTTAAAATCTTGAGCACTCCCCATATAAATCCAATTCTATAGCCCTGAAAGAAACTACCCTTAAAGTTGTACATAGATGGTACCTCACACCACTACAACTTGCACGTATTACTAAGAACCCCACCTCAAGCTGTTGGAGAGGGTCTAGTGATAGAGGTACCTTTCTGCACATGTAGTATGATTGTCCAAAAGTATTTGCATTTTGGCTCTCTGTAGTTAATTTAGCTTCACAAATCACTGAACAAAAAATTGTCCCTTCTCCAGAACTTTTATTGCTTTCAGTGTTTACTAATAAAAACAAGACATTGTGTTATAAAAATATTATTGCATTTTTGTTGACACTGACCAGGACTGAGAGCACCAGGATTTGGAAAACTGGGAGGGTCAATATGACTGATTGGTGGTCTCAATTTGGGAATTGTGGCTCATGGAAAAGCTCACTGATCCATCTAGAAGGCTGCAGGGTTCTAATCCTCCTCTGCTTTTTGAAGAATGATGGTCTTCACTTATAGCTTATTTCAATGATGTTGGAGCAGAAGTGAGACTTCCTTTGCAACATGGTTCCTTTGGATGGACATGCTGACATGAAAGTGGTGTCTTTCTGCTCTGAGTCCATCCCTGTTTTTATGTAATGTTGCCCATTTACATCCCTTGTGACCTTGAATCTCTGTTGTTGGCTTTTAAATGCATGCGCTTTAGCTTATGACTTGAATAAATAAAAAAATAAACAAGCCTAAAACAAATAAACAAACAAACCCTACAAATTCCATAATCCCATAGCACTGAGAAATGGCAATGAAAGTGGTGTCAAACTGCATTAATTCTGCAGTGTAAATGCAGCCAAAGTGTGACTTATCCAAGGTTACCCAGTGGGTTTCCATGACTGAATGGGATTTGAACCCTGGTCTCTTATGAGTTTATTGCACGAAGGAGATCAGGAGTTTATTCCTGTGAATATCCCAGAAAAAATGCGTAATAATGCGAAACAATTTCACACACGATGCTGCACAAAACCTGCCTTTAAAGTGGTCACAAAGAGTAATCAATGCACATCTTTTTATTTTCCGGATTTCAGCGACAATGCATTTCCAATATCACTTTACTTGTGCAATTGCGTGTGACAATCATTTGCTCAATTACTCCCCATTTCTGCTTTATTTGTGGGATGCTTTAAATGCGCTTTAATCTCTCTTTAATGCCGAAATTAGCCCCATTGTGATAAACTCCTTAGAATCTTAATCCAGTAACCAAAGTTGAGGTGTGTGTTTTAGTTATGATTTTAGCTTTTGAATGCTTTTATTTAATTTTATACCTGTTTAATTAGATTATTTTAATAGCTTTTAAAGTTTTATTTTAAAGTTTTAAAATTGTTTTTATCTTGTGAGCTGCCTTGAGTCCCTTCAGGGAGAAAGGTGACATGAAAATGAAACAAATAAAGAATTAAATAAATATCACTACATCCTATTGTCTCTTGCTTACTTCTTTATTTATGTATTCATTTATATCTTGCTTAACTTCCAAAAAGCTGGAGGTGATTTACAGGTCTCACCTTGCCACTTTACCCTCTCATGAGGTCTGTCAGGTTTAGAAAGAGTGACCAATGCAAGGTCACTTACTGCTTATCATGACTCCATGGGATTTCAACTTGGATCTTCCAAATCCCAGGTCAATATTCTAACCATGGATTATAATGTGCCAATCAGTTTGATCTTGTCTCACTTAAATCTTGGTATAGCATCCAGATATAAATCTGTGATTCTTCTTCATGGAGGCTGGAAGTTGTTTAACTCAATAACTGCCTTGGTTTATCTTCAAGGGGCTTGCGTTTGAATATGGGAGGTATGTTATGCCATCTCTGCAATATGCAAGACAATCTTTCAAGTCACAGAGATCCTTCTCTACTTGGTACCTTTTAACACAGTCAAACCTGCAGATCTAATTCATTCTCCAAAAGCCAAGGGAGGCAGACAGCTTTCATTCCTTTGGCACTACAGAACAAATACACAGCGATTAATTTTCTCCATGCTGGCTACTGTGATTAGAGCTAGGGCAAAATACCAAGAGTTTTATTAGCATTTTATTAACTTTATCCATAAAAAGGAATTTATCAGGAGATCTGCCTCAATGACCTAAACACTGCAATATGAGGCAGCTATTCTTAGCAGTGGATCATATGGAAAGGATTTCTATGGTGCAGGTATTTGTATCTGCCAGACGATGGCACCCTAAAGTAGAAGCAGAAGGCCAGGAGGCCAGATAGAAAGTCCTATTTTATTTGGTGCAATGTGCTGGAAATCTAGAAAGAAAAGATACATAGGTTGTAATTTCAGATCAAAGGTGATTCCTGATGCTCATATGCATGATTGGATTCACATTTGTTGTTCTTGTTTGTCAAGTTGTTTCCAACTTATGGCAACCCTAAGTGGCTTTCTGGATCTGATAGTATGTGACTCACACAAAGTCACCCGGTGGGTTTCCATGGCTGAACAGGAATTGAACTTTGATCTCCAGAGTTGTAGTCCAATGCTCAAACCTCTCTACCATGCTGGCTCTTCTGGTTCACATACAAAAGTGCTATTATTCAGATTGTTCCAGTTTGGTTTGCTGGAAAAAGCAGGCAAAACTCTGTTGTGACCTGCACTTGCCATATTTGGAATCAACTCCCAAAATTTGATGGGGTATTGTTTAGGTTATACAACACAACTTTGTGATAGAATACTTTACCATTTCAACTTTAATGTGTTAGTTCAAATTCAGTAATGGGTTGACTGGAGCTCACCTATTGCTACCAGCAGCTTGTGATGTCAGTGTGGTGATAGTGGAGCACTCCATCCTATGGGCTGAGGTGCAGATCCTGACAGAAGTTACCCTTGCACTGCCTTGGAGCCATCTATGGATGATCTCTAAACCATATATAAATGATCCCTCCAGGTAAGAAGGCTGCTGATATAGGAAATTACTAGGAAAAGGGGCTGCACAAATACTTCAATTTCATGTGTTGATCACACAAGCAAAAAAAAAAAAAAAAGGTACTGAGGACAGTATTCACAGTGTAGAAAATCTCAGCATGATTTAAATGTTTAACAAGCTTCCAGCCCTTATGAAAGATGCTTTGAAATACATGTGGGATCTCAGTAAAGCAAAGGATTGGGCTTCTGTATTTCTCATAGCATCTCATCCTTCCCATGGCTAACAAAAAAGAAAGTAAATCACTCAGAGAAAGCAGATACAGAAGGAATAACAGTTTAGTAATGGAGCAACATGCTATTCATGTCAAAGACTGGGTCCCCAGTGTGTCCAGTTAACAGGGCTGGGACAGTGTCTGACAATCTGAGAGCTGCTCCCAGTCAAAACTGACGATATTGGGTTAGAAAGACCAAACAGTGATTTTGTGCAACCCAACTTGTGCACAGTGTGCATAATTACACAACTTGCACAAACCAACTATGGTCCATAATTTACACAGCTCACATGAATCCAACTTGCACAAATAAATTCTGGCTTTTAATTTAATTCTCCAGCTTTAAAGTAGATGAATGTGAAGAGAAATTGGAGGGGGAAAGTGAGCACTAGATTTGCAATGACAATAACTGGATAGAATGGGTCCAAATCCAACAAGAGAACTTTAAAATTTGAGATATACAAAAGTTATAGATATTTTTCATCTTCAGAGCTTTTCCATAGACTTGTTTATTTCAGCATTTGAGAAGCATGTTATTGCTGGTCAAAGGGCTACTACTGCATGATGAAACCTGAAAGCATTTGAAACCATTAGTCAAGATTAAAGATGCCTAGTTTTAATCAAAAAATCAGCCTTGTAGCCTGCTGGACTGGCTTGTAGAACTGGGGCCTTAGATTTCTGCTGTCTATAACTAATCACTTGGAGGCAATATATTTAAGAAACATTAGCCTAATACCTTTGTCACCTTTGGTGCATGTTTTCCCATCCTCTTCACGTATATAGCCTTCTTGGCACTCGCAACGATAGCTGCCAGGGGTATTGACACAGATGTGGGGGCAGAGTGAATCATTGCTTGTGGTGCACTCATCAATATCTGAAAAGAGATGAAAGTCACAGTGGGTGAAAGAGTGTGGAAGAAATGGAATGATTAGAAATAAAAATTTACCAGAGCTTAGAGACATTATATTCTTAGACTACAACTCCACACACACACACACATGGGGTTTCTGGGTGTTGTAGTCTGAAAAAGTTATTTTTCCACCTTCTGAATAAAGAGACTTTTCAAATTTGGACTAACTGCACAGCTGAGCTCAGAAGTAGTGAAAACTCCTTGCAAGCAAAAGATCTCATGTTCAGTCAATAGCATCTCCATTTAAAAGGGACCAGATAGCACATGATGAGAAAGGCCTGATATGCTGGAGAGCTGTGGCCACTCAAGAGTGGTAGATGTACAAAGGCATGTCTGCAAATGAAAAGAGGCCTCCTATGGCATAGTTCAGTGGCAGATAAGCAAACAGCCTGCTGACTTGGGGACCTGTCACACTATGCAGTTATTGTACTATGATTCCATTTTAACTGCCATGGTCCCATCTTTTGGAATCCTGGGATTGGCAGTTTAGGGACGGGTTGGAATCCTTAGCCTAAAGCTCTGTTTTTGTTATTTGCCATCAAGTTGACTTTGATTTATGGGGACTCTATAGTGGTTTGAGTGTCAGACTGCCACTCTGAAGACCATTCCCCATGGCCATGAAACCCACTGGGTGATCTTGGATGAACCACAGTCTCTCAGCCTCAGGGGAATGCAATGGCAAACTTCCTCTGAACAAAGAAAAACCCCATGATAGGTTTGCCTTAGGGTCGCCATAAGTTGGGAATGACTTGAAGGCAAGCATCAATAACAGCAACGAATGAGACTTCCAGGAGTGCCAGTCATCAACTGTCCTGCTCACGTCTTGCAAACTTTGGGCTGTGGCTTTCTTGAATGATTTAATCAGTCCACCTATAATGCGGTCTCCTCCTTTTCTGACTGCCACCCACCTTACCAATCATTATTGCCTTTTCCAGTGAGTCATATCATCTTATGGTACATCCTATGTATGAAATCCTCATTTTTGTTCCACTCTTATCTACCAAACTACAAACTGCACGATTCCTTAGGATGTTGCCATGGCCATTAAACTAGAATCATAGCACTATAATTGGGTAACGTGAAAGAGTCCCTGATAGAAAGCAATTTCCTTTCTTTGTAATGACAGAGCTTGTTTAATGATATAAACAGCAGTTTTCTGGTATATGGAGAGAAGCACAGGGGTATAGACACATTGAGAAAAGGTAGGGAAGAAGCTAGAACTGTATTTCTTTATTAAATGTATACAGATTTTTTTAAAAAAAATCTGACAGAACTTTAGTAGTAATTTATGTAATCAATTTTAGTAGTAGTTTATGTAATCAAGAAAACAGTACCCTAAAAGCATGAAAACTATATAACCTGAACAGCAACATTAAAACATACCTACCTGCAGATAGGAGCACATCTCCTATACATAACACAATGGTAGAAAGTGTAGTCTCTGGAACATAACCCCCAGACAACGTGCTCTGAGGCCACAATAAACTACAGTTCCCAGAATTCCACAGCACTGAGCCAGGGCTATTAAAGCGGTGTCAAACCATATTATATCTCTAGTGTGGATCCAGCCTATGACACCTGTGCTACAATTTATTTGTTTTCTGGATTGATTAATTGCTTAATTAAAATTCCACTTTTCTCCTAGCACATGCCCCAAGGCAGTTTTCAAGAAATTAAAACAAAGTACAGCTTAAAAAAAACTATTATTACAGAGTGTTTTTTTTAAAAATATAAACAATTATGTTAAAAACACAAAATTAAAACAGTTTAAAACACATTTAAAATACATTTTAAAAGATAAAAAGAACAGCATACCCAATTAAAAGCTCCTTCTGACATAACAGGTTAAAAGCTAAAGGCTCCCTCCTCAAATGTGTCTATGGTGTTTATCACACTATACTCTTATAGTGCTACTATTCCACTTTAACTGCTCTAGCTGCCCCCTTTGCATTCTGGGATTTGCCTGAGAATTCTAAATACCCCTCCTTAAAACTGCAAATCCCAGAATGCAACAGGAGGCAGCTAGAGCAGTTAAAGTGGAATAGTAGCACTATAAGAGTATAGTGAGATAAACACCTATGATGGTGATGGGACTGAGGGAAAACCTCCTCAAAAGATCCTAAAACTTTGGAATACTCGTTTAGGGAGATTAAGGGGTTGTACAGACTGCCCCTGATGGGCAGCCTGCAGCCGCCCCTTTTACAGCCAGATCAGGGCCATGACAACTGCACGCCGTGGCCCCAATCTGGCCTTTGTAGGGTGCAATAGCTGCAGCACTGCAGCTTTATGACACTCCTTTAGCACTGCGTCATGCGGATACAGCACGAGAGGAGCGCCGTGATGCTGTGCGCCATGTGATGCAGCGCACTACGTCATGCCAGCCTGGGGGCAGAGCCAGGGCATGTGTCGTGTAGACACTACACCCTGACTCTGCCCCCAACCTGGTCCAAACTGCCAGTGTGCACAGCCTCTTACTCCAATACCCCTACTTGAACCTGAACAGGTTAAAAGCAAAAGGGTCTTCCCCTAATGTGCTTGTAATGGAGGTGGGACTGAGTGAAAGTTCTCCCCCAAAGATTGTAAAACCTGGGCATCTTCTTTTAGGGAGATTCACTTCTATACCGCCTACCTGAACCTGAACTTATTTTTGACTAGACATATACAGAGATGCTGTGCCAATGAGGTGAGGTAGAGAGAGTGCTGAATGTAAAGAAGGGAGACTAGGACCCTGCTTGCATAGGTCAAATAAACTGGCTCCCTTGCCCCCCAGTCCTCTTGGCAGAGAGAATAAATGAAGCAAGGCCCAAATTATGATTGTCGTTCAAATAGACTGGATGATGTTTGCCATGTTCAGCACCAGAACTGGACTATAATCCCCTTATCATGCATTTTAAAAGTTACCTTTTGATCTGGATTTTTAGGGAAGACCTGGAACTCACTGTTGCAATGCTGGGCAGCTGTTTGAAATTAATTCCACTGAGCCGCCTGGCACATCTGCCACTACAACCAGTTTCTCGCTCTAAGATCAGACCGAGATGGCCAACCATGTGATCTGACACTGGGCACTTCATTCTGACCTCAGAGCAAAGTGATCTGTGGCAGATGCACAGGATGGCTCAGTGGGACGTGCATGTGAGCAAACATGGCCATGACTTTTATGCCCACCTGTGCATCTATTTACACAATGAAATGCTATTGCTTTAAATGAAACTTACTCCCATGTAAGGGTGCTTGGGATTGCAGCCTCGCAAGCCGTTTCTGTGAAGGAGTACTTACTCATTTTTTATTCCTGTCTTTTTTATGTTTTTGATAAGCCAAATAACCCAACTTCTTTTGTTTTGGAATTAATTGATCTCTTGCCCAGTTACATTAATGATCCCTCTATGCTATGTTAACACTGGAGCATGATTACTACAAATCATTACTACAAATCACAGTTACATACTTAATGGCTGTACTTAAACCCAGATAATCATGTACAGCAGTGTTGAGGAAACTTCACTCTTGCAGGCCAAGTGCCAGGGCATACCCACTCACAGCTCTGCTTCACATTCTTGATTATTTACTTTGTCTCATACTCTACATCTTACTTAGTTATGCATCTGTAACTAAGTAATGTCCACCAGCTTGACTCCAACTGAGCAAAGATCAGTATCACAGCTATAATCCTAGCTGTCTTTTGCTTTGTCCATATCCATGGCTGATGTGTGCGTCTCAACAGGTTGCAACTGAGATAAGGGGCACCTCAACAAACAAAGGGTTCTCTAACACTGGTGTATTGCAGGGGCGGGCAACTGCAACCCTCCAGATTCTTTTGGTCTACACCTCCCATTGGCCTTATCCAGCATATGTGAAGGTGAGAATTAGGGGAGTTGAAGAAGCACAAATACATCTGATTGCCCACTCTTGGGGTACAGGGTGGCAGCCCCAGAGGAGAAATTACAAGAAAAATGCTTCCACAATTTTTCATGCACAACTGTGAAACCACATGCCATAATACCATATCAATAACAATATTCGGTAAGACCTGGAAATTCCCAAAACAGCATCTTTCCACGCACCTAAACAATAGGGTTTCACCCTGTTCCTGTGTCTTTCACGGTCATATCGGTAACCAGGGTAGCAGGTACATAAAACACGTCCAAAGTTGTCTGTACACTGTTGTTCACAAGGAGCATCTGCGCAGACATCATAATCTAAAGGGATGGAATGTAGTTGATATTAACAACTGCAAATTGCTACAATATTGCAAAAGTAGTGGGGATTATGGGATTATTGTCTTTACATTTCTGAAGCAGTTACAGGTTGAGTCTCACTTATCTAAAATGCTTGGGACCAGAAGTATTTTGAGTTTTGGATTATTTATTTATTTATTTGGATTTTGGAATATTTGTACTTGCCTATAGCTACATAATGAGATATCTTGGAGATGGGACCCAAGTCAATTTGCAACATTTTAAAATAATTTTGTGCATGAAACCAAGTTTGTGTACACTGAATTGTCAGAAAGCTAAGGTAACACTATCTAAATCACCCATGAAAAAAGTTTTGGTTTTTGGAATATTTCAGATTTTGGCATTCCATATAAGGGAGACTCAACCTGTATATTCAAAGTAATTTAATATGGAAAGGTAGATTTTTTAAAAAATACTTTCTCTTTCTGTTTTGGACAAAGAATTATTTCAAAATATTTATTTCTCTGTTTGTCTTGACAGAAAAATCGTCTGTTGCTAAACAGTTGCCTCTCTAGGATGGGGCTGGAAGGTACTATTCTACTAATTGATGGTTCTGTAAAATATATGTGAGAATGTTATCTTTCTACTGAGTTTGTTTAAAGCAAGTACAGTGCTCCCTTGCCTTACATGGGGGATCCGTTGCGGACCCCTCGCATAAGGCAAATACCATGAATGCTTGAGCCCCATTGAAAATAATGGGGCTCATGCATGTGGTGCGGTGCAGCGAGCATGCCACAAGCATACACACATTGCCGGCTCTATCGCACGGCTTTCAGTGTAAGCTGAAAGCTGAGTACAGTGCATCTGCTTATGAAGCAGGTGCACTGTACACTAACCTGACAATGATAATTGTCATAGATAATGATCAGGTGAGTGTTACATTGTTGAGATGATATATCTATCAGTGAATGCATTATATGCTTCCACAATGTTTTTTGCAGATAGATAACTGGTATTTTATAGGATTCAAGGATTGTAGTCTATGATGGCATTGGTGGCTTCTATGACATTGGATAAAGCAAAAGCCTGCTATGAATAATCTGCCCACTATTTGGATTTGCTGACTTAGCACCTGAGCTGATACAGTTCCAATGGATGTAACTTTGGCCCTTGTTTGTCCACTGTTGATGGAAACTTGTCAATTTGTGTACCCTGAGATGTAGACAGGACCTCTGGAGAGGCAAGAGCCACCAGATGTGTACTTGGCTTTCCTAGCTAATTAAACAGGCCAGAGGAGGATTGGCTGAATGGGAAGTGATTAGTGACTCTTTACAACAAGGCAAGATCCCAACGTTCCTGAAGGAGGCTGTGGTGAGGCTTCTCCTGGAAAAAAAAACTTCCCTGGATAGGTCAGTCTCCAAGCTTCCATTTTTGGGCAAGATACTAGTCTCCGGTGGCTTCTCAACTCCAAGGGTTTCTGGATGAGGTGGATTATCTAGATCCATTTCAATCTGGTTTCAGGCCTGGTTATGGGATGAAGAGAGCTTTGGTCACTTTGGTGGATGGCCTACACAGGGAACTGGACAGTGGGAGTGTGCCCTTGTTGGTTCTGCTGGACCTCTCAATGGATTTTGATACCATTGACCCTAGTATCCTTCTGAGTTGCCTCTCTAGGATGGGGCTGGAAGGTACTATTCTACAGTGGTTCCATTTTTTCCTGGAAGGGCGCTTTCAGAGGGTGGTGGATTTCTGCTCAATGTGTGGACCCTCAAGGTTTATTTAACATGTACATGAAACCACAGGGAGAGGGAGTCTGGGTTTTGGGGATCACTGGTGTCACTGGTATGCTGATGATACCCAGCTGTATTACTCTATTCCACCCAGTTCCAAAGAAGCTGTTCTGAATGACTGTCTGAGGTCAGTAATGGATTAAATGAGGGAAAATAGACTTAAATTGAATCCAAATAAAACGGAGGTACTCGTCATAGGCAATCCCAATCCGGGTATGGCGATAAGCTCCCTAGTTCTAGACGGGGTCACACTTCCCCTAAAGCTACTGTGTTCGTAGCTTGGGGGTGCTTCTCAACTCGTTGCTTCACCTGTCATCCCAGGTTGATGCGACAGCCAGGAATGCCTGTTATCAGCTTTGGCTGATACGCCAGTTACACCCCTTCCTGGAATGGGAAAACCTTGAAATGGTTGTACATTTGCTGGTAACCTCTCGTCTCGATTTCTGCAATGCGCTCTACTTGAGGCAACCCTTATGCCACGTTCGGAAGCTGCAACTGGTCCAAAACATGGCAGCCAGATTGGTGACTGGGAGTTCCAAGTTTGATTCTATCACACCTATCTTAAAATCCCTATACTGGCTGTCTATTAGCTTCCAGGCACAGTATAAGGTATTGGTTATTACCTATAAAGCCCTACATGGCCTGGGTCCAGCTTACCTGAGGGAATGCCTCCTTCCATATAATCCTTCCTGTACTCTCAGGTCCTCAGGGAAGAACCTACTACAGTCACAAAAAACTAGACTGGTAACTACTTCCCAGAAGACATTTTCTGCTGCCGCACCTAAAATCTAGAATGATCTGCTGTATGAGATCCACCAACGAACATCTTTCGAGGCCTTTAAGAAGGCAATAAAAACAGATCTCTTCCGGCAGGCCTTCCCAAAGTGATACCCTAATTTCTCTCTCTGCATGCCTAAATTGTTTCTCTTCTCTTCGGACTGATTCGAATGCCTTTGATATTATTGTTTTCTCTTTTTATATGCTGTTACCCGCCTTGATCCAACACAGGGAGAGGCGGGTTATAAATAAATATTATTATTATTATTATTATTATTATTATTATTATTATTATACTGGATGATGACAAACAAATGAAGCTTAATGTAGACAAGACAGATGTGCTCATGGTCAGTGAAAAGAGAGATCTAGGAAGAGGGATCCAGCCCATCTTAGATGGGGTTACACTCCCCCTGAAGGCCCAGGTTACAGTTGTGACCATAACTATGCCTCGTCCTTAAGATGTTGAATCTGACTACAGTAGTATATACCTTGGTTACCTTCTGTTTGAATTACTGTATTGCACTCTGTATGGGGCTGCTTTTGAAAAGTGCTCAAAAACTTTAGGTGACCCAAAGAGCTGCAGCTAGCTTGTTAACTGGAGCTGGCTACAGGAAGCACACAACTGTCTTGTTGTAACAGCTCTGTTGGCTGCTGGTATGTTTCTGGACACAATATAAAAAGTGCTGGTTTTGACCAATAAAACCCTCTACAGCTTGAGTCTCTGTTATTTGAAGAACCCAATATCTTTATGAGCCCTTTAGAGCACTAAGATTGTCTGGAGAGGCCCTTCTCTCCATCCCACCACCTTCTCAGGCTTGTCTAGAAGGAACAAAGAACAGGGCCTTCTTGGTGGCTGCTCCCAGACTTTGAAACTCCATCCTTTGAGTTTGGGTTTTACAAAGTGACTAACATTGGGCTTTTAATGCTGTCTGGTGCTTTTTTAACGGTTTATATATCATCCTTTAATTACTTTTAATATTTTAATGCATGTTTTAACTTTATAAATTGTTTAAATCTAATATTTATATTTTTATTAATGCTTTTGTATAATTTTAAATTTGTATTGTTTTTTAAATTTTGTTAGCGGCCTTGAGTCCAATTACTGGGCAAAAAGCAGGATATAAGTGAATAAATTAAAATAAAATATTGAGTTTCCTCTAGGTTTAAATGTGAACCTGAAATGAACTATCCAAATTGCTGAGCCCTGTTCTTCAAGGATAGGTTTACCACCTTGAATAGCTCCTTTAAACATCATACTAACACCCAGAACAGATTCAATGCCATTTTGACATGGGAACCACCAGCTGGGAGAACTAGGCATAACTGACAGCTGATGCTGAAATAAGCAGTCCACTTCTTTCCTTCCATTCACCCCTCCTTCCTTCAATAAAATAAAATGCATTATATAATATTGGTACAAAGTCAGTTTCCATGCCTCACTACCAATTTACTGCCTGTTCACTATGAGGACAGACATCTTGGAGCACTGTAATGATGCAGTATGAAAGATATGACTGGGCAGAGGAGGAGGTGTCATACACAGTTATTACCATAGATATACAGTCACCACATTTCTGCTTATGTTTGCTCTAGGCAAAATAAGTTGATTGATGTGAGTTAGCTATTGCAATAAGAGGCTTTGCACCCTTCTTTTACAAGGCTAGACCGGAACAGTCAAGGTTGAGAAGCACTGCTGGTGAGAAACATTTGCTACTAGGTCCATCCAGCCATTCATGACTGCTTCCAATGTAGCACTGTTTTTATGAAAATATACTTAAAGGAAAAAGAATTTAGAATTCTACACCATGACTTGTGGATTCCTGCACAAATTCCAAAGACCATATTCTCCAACATGAGCTTGCCTAAATTTTAAGATCTTCAAGGAAGACTTTTCCTTCAGTTCCATTGACACTGGAGATAGATACAACAGGGATATGAGGCAGGACCTTTTAGGAAAATGCTTCCAAAGTCTAGAATTCCTTGTCAAAGAAGGATAGGTTCTGCTCCCTTTCTTTTGTCCTTCTGCCAGCTGGCAAACATATTTTTATTCAGAAATGTCTTTGACATGCAAAGGTTGGGTGTATTATTGTGGATCCATCCAGTTGGGTGTTTTATTGTGTTTTCAATTAATCTGATTTCATGTCAAATTTTTATCAAGATTTTATTTTTAATCTGTACTTTGAGTGCCTTTTTTTTTGCAGAAAGGTGAGATGTAAATTAAATTACTAATTAAAAATATTTTTGATGCATATATCCACACTGACTTTAACTATGATATGCAAAGTAAGTCCCTTTGCTTTCCTATTGGCTGCCATCACACTGAGTGCATATGATGTAATAGAGTCAACTATCTTTTGGGTTTCGCATTCCTACAGTTGTTTCTACCCTCATTTTAGTGACAGATTTTGCAGAGCTGGAGTTCCCAAGTGTTTTCTCAGTATTAGCAACAAAGCCAAGATAGGTGAAGTCACTGACTACATTTGGTTGCCTGCTAAGGTTTTCATTTATACTTTGGTTTTGACCCAATGCATTAACATCAGGCCTGTGTCAGGTTGCCAAAATTTCTAAGACTTTAAGCTGGGTTGACCAGCACATCTGCCTGCTATAAATCAACCCAATAAAATCAAGGTGAGTCTATCCATTAACTACAGCATGTTTTGGTTCACAGCAAGAGTGTGTCAAGTTAAACAGATGCATCTGTCTTGGCAGGATAACACTCAAAACAGTACAAGATCAACCCTCAGCTGCCAAAGTAGAGAATGCATGACCCATAAAACACTACTCTTTTGAATAACACATATTAAGTGTAAAGCTTTAATATATGATGAACAGGCTGAGCTCATCTATACAGTATTACAAAAGAGGTGCAAATGGCCCCATATGTGTTAAAACATGGCTGTCATCCTGTTAGTGATTTGCAATGGCATAAGCCCAATTGACACCATCATAATTTGTTGCTCTTTTTTCCCCTTCATTATGGAGAACGGAATTCCTACTGACCTTGTGCAAAGCTCAAAATGTCACCCAAACCCTATTAAAACCATTTGCCTCTATAGCAGAAGTAGAACAATGACATCATCTGCTTCGACCTCCAGAAGATGGATGGTGTTATCTTGACAAATTATGTCATTGGCCCTTTACAGACCACCCGAAAAGGGGGTCTGCCGGCACTTCTGCTTGCTCCGTGAGGGAGCTGCAGCTTCCATACTGCGGGGCTCCTTTGCAGAGCAAAATGAAGCCGCTTTTAGCTGTGCTGTGGAAATTACGCCACAAGGCACCAACGGCACACTCGTGGCATCATTTCTGCCATGTGGCATGCGGACGCTAGGCGTCTGTGACATCAAGATGGCGGTGCCCATGTAGAATGGGCGCCACCATTTTGTACGCACCGAGCGCGTACTAGGGTTAGGGGCGTCTGGAAAGGACGCCACTTTCTAACTCTAGTACGTGCGTGGCACATACTTTCTGCCCATGCGGAATGGGCCATTATTTTGCATTTGGCTACAGGAACATAGCCAGACGCTTCTCTGATGCCCCCTGCACTCCATCATTTGCTAAAAGGTTGTCGGGGGGGAGGGGCAGAGTCCTGCTGCTAAAATATGGGTTCAGGAAGGGGTAAGGGGAGATGTAGTGTAGTTCCATATGCTGAACTTTTAATCCAGGATCTCAGCCCACATATAAGATGCCCTTAAAAGAGAACATGTGGCACTCAAGGAGTTGTTGGACTACGGCTTCTATTGTATCTGGCCATTGGTTATGCTGGATAAAGCTGATAAGAATTGGCCTCCAACAACAGTTAGAGAAGAGTAGGCAAATACAGACCTGAGGCTACATGTAATCTTGCCATTGTTTTTGCAGCCCTTGACCCCCAGATTCCTTGGACTGCCCTCTTCCCAAAAGGGTGACCTGATTTTTCTGGAAGTCTCTAAAAGAAATCATCTTTAAATAGGTTAAAGGCTTATCCCTGCCCTGTTTAACATAACAAACAAACAAACCCTGTGAAGTTGAAGGCTTTTCATGGCCAGCAGCCATAGTTTTTTGTGGGTTTTTCAGGCTATGTGGCCATGTTCTAGAAGACATTTCGCCAGCATCTGTGGCTGGTATCTTCAGAGAATGCTTGCCTGGAAAGGCAGGAGTGATTTGCATGTGTATTGTTCTGTTGCTAATGGCAAGCCTCAGGGTGGGAGGGTATGCAAAAGAGGCACCCTGCTTTTCAAAACCAGAAGTAGACTTCTAGATACTTTCATTTTTTCCTGGTTGCTTGTTTCTGATCTAGAGATCCATAGACTGTGAAGCCCTGTGCTAAAGGCCTGCCTTCTAAGCAGTGGTGCAGTCGTCAATTTTAAAGTGCAGGCCCTCAGCAATATATCAGATTCACAGAACGTCCAAAAGTACAGGTGGCTTTTGATCTAAAACGATTTCCAGCAGCTTCAATTGCATCTGCTAGGAACATGTCTTTTGTAACACTACCCACCAAATACTATGGATTACAACAGGGATAATTCATGATATATTGCTACAGGGAAAATCCACTCTTTCTCCAATTACTGGGGGATTGCTGCTAAACCAAAAAAGAAAAGAAAAGAACAAAAAAGAAACAAAAGAGTCGAAGCTGAGCACCAGAGAAATTCACAGTCATTGCTAAGCAAAAAGTTTCAGGGCTTTAGCCCTGGTTCCATTACACCACAGCTTCTAAGCAGCTCTTCATGTTGTTGTTGTTTCTGACTTCAAGTTGTTTCTGACTTATGACAACCCTAAGGCGAACCTATCATGGGGATTTCTTGGCAAGTTTCTTCAGAGGGGGTTTGCCATTGCCATTCTCTGATGATGTGAGAAGGTCACCCAGTGAGTTTACATGGGCAAGCTGGGATTCGAACCCTGGTCTCCAGAGTCCCAGTCCAATACTCAAACCACTACACCATGCTGGCTCTAAGCAGTTCTTCAGCATAGCTGAATTTCCCAAGGGTGGATTCAGGAGAGTGTGGAAGAACCGAGTTAAACAATGGCAGAGAGTGGCATTTAGATGGTATCTTTCCTTTTGATGTGGGGAGTCATGAGCATGCCCCTGGCAACAGTGGCTTGGGGGAAAATGAGAAGAGACTAATCTCAAATGTCCACTTCATTTTATTAAGCCCAGCATGTTTCATGATTTGAAATAAAAACCAAGAGCTGGTAAAGGCAAAATTACTTGCTTTGTTCAAAATATCTTAAAACATAAATCTATGCATGGCAGGTACAAAATGCAAACATCTGAAATTTTGAATCTGCTTGCTTGTAGTTACTTATTTATTGCAAAGGTCCCTAAAGGATGAAATCTACATTCACATTTGGAATCCATATTCCAAAATCTGCTTCTGCTTGATATAATGAATATCACTCATAGGAGGGTGTGGGAACATCAGTAAGCTGCTTTCTGGGCAACAGGGGAACAGACCAACATCAGTGTGGAAATTCTGCGTTGAAGCCAGGAATGCCACCATTTATTGTTGTTGTTTTGGTTGTGTGCCTTCCAGTCGTTTCTGACTTATGGCAGTCCTAAGATGACACCATCATGGGAGTTCTTGGCAAGATTTGTTCAGAGGACAGACTTCCCCTTAGGCTGAGAGCATATGACTTGCCCAGTGGGCTTCATAGCTGAGCTGGAAATTGAGCCCTAGTCTCAGGCTAACACCCAAACTGCTACGTCACACTGGCTAAAATAGCTGTGTCATGATTTAAATCAGGGTGGGGAAAGTAAGATTCCTGAACTCCTCCAGAATCCATTATTTTTCAGTTTTCTGCCCCCAGATGCCCTCAAGAAGTCATGGGTTGCACTTTTGCCACATTTTGGGAGTGGTGACAAGTCATTTACGTCAAGATGAGGCTTTAAAAAAAAAAAGCCAGTAGGGACATTTAAAAGCATTTTTTTTCCAATTTGCATTTTTAAGAGCATTTAACCCAATTCTCTGAGGGACTAATGTGATACCCCAACACCTCACAATTGCACATCTCACTGTTAGACAGAAGGCACAGAAATGCTACCCATAATCTCTGTCAGCATTCTGGAGTGTTACTTTTGGATACCAACTCACAGAAACCACCAGCTATATAGTAGCCATGCTTTCTGGAGAATTCTGGCAGTTGTGCTTCAAAAAGTAACATTGCCAAACTTTGATACATCTCCAGATGGTCAAAAGGTAGGAGTGCAATGGTAAATGTAACTGAGGGATATAGGCCTGGTATAGACTAGTGCTATGCGCTGGCCTGGGGCCAATTTTAGGGCTCGGGAGAATGGAGTGTCCGCACGCTCCCGAGCCCTACCGTGCCGCCGGTGCCATCATGGCTTGCTGCCATCCACATGGGGCCACCATGATGACATATGCATGGCGCAGCATCTAAATGCTGCCACGCTGCATGTACATCATCGGTGCGCATGAAGGTGGCAATGGCGTCGCAGGTTCTTTTTAGGGCTCTCGGAGGCCATGCTGTTTGGTTGCTGTGGCCTCCGTCAGGAGTAGAAAGGGCCAGTGTCTGGCTGCCCCTTTCTCCCCGTCTATCCAATCCCTTATTTATACAAATGAGTGTCATAAAGTGGCGACTATGGAGAATCAGAAGGGAATTCTAACCCACATTCATCAGGTGAATATTCACAACTATGAAGTCAGACTGGAGAATGTGGATGTGACTGTGACCATTAGGCTTGGCTGTCCATATACACCAATGACTTACATGTCAGTGGGATATTGTATTGTAGTCCAGGCTTTAAAAGAAAAAGAATTAAACAGCTGACATTTTTGCTAATATTTTCCAGAGAGGTTTTGGAAGGTGTGTGTATATATGAAGTACTCAAGGGCTGAAAAAAGCCCTACAAGATGTATGCAGAGAGAAAGACAAAGACAGACAGACACACACACACACTAGTGTTGGCAGGAGTTTTCAGTTCAGTGGAGCAGTGAATCCATACAAGCGTGGAACTATCCAAAGTGCTGAACCTTAAACCCAAATGATGTTCAGAACCTTGGACAGCATCCTCAAAAGTCAGACCAGACTCACTGTCCCACCGATATTTAACAAAGTAAATTATTGATCTTGTATGTATTAGTAGCACAGTTAGGCAGTGTTGCTGCAAAGACAAAAATGGGGAAATTAAGAACCATTTAACTACATACCTTCAGGAATACATTGTCCAAGAACAAACTTATAACCCTTACAGCACTTTTTCCTGTAAAGAGAAACAAAAGTATACGTGAAAGAATCAGTAAGATGCTTGTCCTATGCATGTTTCACAAAAGTAAAAATCCTCTTGAATTCAGTAGAACTTTCTAAAAGTAAATAGCAGCACAATGAATTTTGGCATCATGTGATGTGGGAAAAAGTAATATTTTCACTTGAAAGCAAGGGGTATGGACTGCATGCACCTTACTTTCCAGGTAAATATAGCTCCCGGAAGTGTGGCCCAGCTTTAGAACAAGGTTTACATTCTCTCATGCACCTAGCTTTAAATGCTCTGTTCAAGGGGGCTGTAGGAAATTAAAATAACAGACCACACAGATAGATCATACCACCCAATACAACTTGGAGAAGCATAACAAAATCCCCGCAAAAATCCAACAGGCGACCCAGGACAGATGCTAGTGGTGGGCTCTGTTAGAATATGGTGTTATGGCAGCTATCCAAGTATTTCTGGTGCTGAAGCCAAGCCTAGGTACAGAGAAAGCCATACCCATTTACAGGAATAGGAACTTGATAGAGTTTATAAGAATTTGATAGACCAAGCTTGAAAACGTGCTGACTGTAGAAACAAGTTAAAATTTTGGCTACTGCGACTTACAAAATGCACTGCTATAAATTGCTGTCCAAAGGGGAGAAAATAAAATAGATTAGTAACATATTTTTACCCACATGCTAAGGGATTAGCATAACATGTGGTCTCGCTGTTCTACAAAGAGGTCCCTTTAGATATGAACAGGATTCTAAATGATGTGAGATTTTTCTTTTTCAACCAGCTCAAGATATGAACATTTTCCGGATGAGGGCGAACACCCATGTGTTTCTAATACTCCATAGTCTGAAGCAAGCCATTTATATTTTGCATGGTATATCTAAGAAGAGGGGGAAGCAAGACATAGCAGTCTTTCAAGCACACGTTAATGACTAAAACATCTGATAAGAAACTTACATTTTTTTCTTAATTAAAACTGGAGGCACCCCACATTCTTTGCTTTGAGAGCACGCACTTTATTCGTTTGTGCTTTCAAGTCATTTCCAACTTAAGGCAAGCCCATCACAACTTAAGGCAAGCCAATCACAGGGTTTTCTTGGCAAGATTTCTTCAGAGGGGATTTGCTCTTGCTTTCCTGAGAGATTATGATACCAGTGGGTTTCCATGGCTGAGCAAGGATTTGAACCTTTGTCTCTAGAGTCATAGCACATTGCTTGAATGTATTAGTAGGGCCAAAAGGGCCCACTTCCAACTCCCTGCCCCATGCAGCTTTATTTCAGAGTAAAGCCATGTGGGGTAGGAATGGGAGGGTGCTGGACCCTCTCCCTCCTTGTCCTCTGTGGCTTTACTCTAAAGTAAAGCTGTACAGGACAGGGACAGGGGGTGCCAAGGTGTCTCCCTTCCTGCTGTGTGCTGTGGCACGGGGCAGGGAGCACTCACCGGGTGCCACCCCCTTCTGTGGTATCACCTGGTGAGGTCTGAACCCCAAACTCCTTAATGACACTACTGCTGCCAGATGTGAAAGAGAGATGGCCATGGGATTTTCTGTCTCAGATGTTGAAAGAACTGGAACGGATCTGCAGACAATATATTTCATAACTCTGGGAGAGGCATTATTTGCTTCTCTTTCTCAGGCAGAAATACACACATGCTTAGCAATCTCAGTCCTTACATAGTTTCCCTTGATTATAATTAATATTGCTGAGGAATGTGAAACCAGCAGAACATAGTGAAAAACACACTCACTTTCAAAAATGGAAAATGAGATATTTCAGTACATTGTGGGAGAAGGGAAACAAACAAAATCTGGCAGTTTAGTGGACCAAGGAACGAGGAGTTAACTTTCAATGCAGACCTGTTTATTCTATGGAAAATCTCCATAGAGCCTTTCTTGAGCTTTTAATCAAAGAAATGTAATGCAGCAAAGTTGCTTAGGAACTGAAACAACCCCCATATAAAATAATGTTGAAAAAGCTTTTTCAATTTTAATATTTATACTGAAGCTTAATTATAACATGAAACACAGCAAAAAGAAAATAACAACATATAACACATTTTTAAAAACCACAATAACAGAGACCACTAACATGACCCTTCGCCTTCCTACTCAATTCCTCTGCTTCCCACACACCACTAATTGTGTATATTTAATTTTTATCTAAAATTATTCCTTTCTAACTCTAACTTTCTAACTTTTACCCTTACATATATAACTTTTAATATAAATAATCAAAATAATGAACCAGAAGAAACTTGCTTAGCAATGACAACCGTTTTAAGACAGAAAATCTAACAATATAATGTGTATGAAACAGGATTCATTTAAATACTGTGTACAAAGATAAACACATCTGAGCCAAATGAGTCTTCTTTGGTAGTACAGTAAGGAACAATGGATCTCCACAGCCATTCAAAATATGAAAAAAGTATGGAGAAAGAATGATATGAATAATATTTTAATACAAGTACAATTGCAGAATCAGTAGAACCTAAAAAATGTAATTCTCACTTCTACAAAGCCATTAAAGGCATAATCAGTGCCCCAAATCCATGGATTCAACAATCCATGGCTTGAAAATATTCAAAAATTATAAATTCCAAAAAGCAAACCTTGATTTTGCTATTTTATATAAGGGACATCATTTTACTATGCCATCATATTTAATGGGACTTGAGCATACATGGAGTTTGGGTCCTTGAAGCAAACCACAGGGATATAGCAAAGGCCCACTGTATAGGAATCATATCCAGGGTTTCAGTCTGGCAATTCCCTATAAGTCAGTACAGATAGCAAAATATCATAATAGAATAGGCAAAATATTTGCATTTAAAAACCCATTAGACAGAAGCTGAACTTTTGCAAATGATGATACAAAGCCAACAGATCCAGAAAGGAAAGATGCTTATAAAAGGTGACAGTCCTAGATCAAATACACAACCCCAGTGCTTGACTGCAGTCGTGCAACATGACAAGCCATAGATCCTTCTCACCCCTGGTTGACTGGATATAAACAGAGTATTAGTACAGGTAGCCCCATTGCTCCCATTTGCAGTAAGAGTGGCTAAACAAACCATGGAGCAAATCTGTGGTTTGAAAATTTGGTCATCCAAATGTGTGCATTCAGGTTTCTTGTTTCTCTTTTGACAAACCAAAGAAAGAAATAATGGGTTCTTTCATTTGTTTGCTGGGAACTAATCTAGAGTCAACTGTGCTTTCACTCAGACAAGATAAATACAGAGCAAAGCAGAGCTCCAATGTCCCCACTTCAATGGCGAGTGTTTGGGCAGCATGTATTAGCACAAGGGTTCCAAGCATAAGGGTGGCCAAATGGAGAAGAAAATAAGGTTCTAACATCATGAGTAGTCGCATGGAAAAGCGAAACTCATTATGAGTTGTAGCTTGTATGAGAATTCTATAGAAATTCAGCTTCTCACAACTCTTAAATGTACAAGTGCCCTGTCCTGCTCTTTGTGTGGCCACCCTCACTGGCCATAACCAATAAACTGGAGTGATGAGGGTTGCTAACTGTTTTCAAGTCAGTTTTGTCTTCTGATGACCTTATGAAAGATAGGCATCCAAGTCACCCAGTTATCAACAGCTCTGCTCAGGTCTTGCAAACTTGGGGTTGTGGCATCCTTGTGTCATCTGGAATGTGGTCTTCCTCTTTTCTGACTGCCTTTGCTCTTGCCAAGCATCATCTTTTCTAACATCTTCTCATGATACAGTCAAAATACAACAGTATCAGCTTAGTCATCTTGGCTTCTAGGGAGAGTTCAGGACTGACTTTTTCCTCTAGGACTCATTTATGCTCTTATTGTCTATGGCAGTCCATAGCACCCACTGAATTTTACTCCAGTTCCACATTTCACATGAGTTGATTCTCTTCCTATCAGCTGTCGTCACTGTCCAACTTTCACTACCACACACAGAAATCAGAAATATAAGGGCACAGGCAATCCTGACATTTCAGTCATATATGTTCACCCCTGAGGCTCTTGTCTAGTTCCTTCATAACTGACCTTCCAAGTCTTAGTCTTGGTCTGATTTCATGACTGCAATCTCCATTTTGATTAATGACTGAACCACGATATAGAAAATCTTTGACTATCTCAATGTCTTAATTGTCTACTTTAAAGTCAAGTAAATTTTACTGGCTAGTCACCGCATGTCACCACAGCCATCTAGACACATGTTATTGGCTTTCTATGGAAAAAAAGCCACATAACTGTATTCCTCCTGAAGAAAAAGCCTCTATTATCAACCCAGGCAATTTTCTCTCTATTCCTAAACCTGCCAGACATACAATCTTGCCTTGATTGCATAAGCAGCTTTGACAAGTCATGTTTTGAGTGCACAGGACAGTGCAACTCTTTAACCTGATACACACAGTTCTAAATTGCAAGGTCTAATGTGACCTCTGGCATTCCTCATGCCAATTGTGTTTCCCAGAGGCAATTTATCAAAATGACTGACAGCAAAGCGGGCTATTACCAGATGTGTTTTCTAGGCAAAAGCAACTGTCAGACAAGACGAAACAGGCTGACCAGCATTTTCGCACCAAATTACTGGAGCTCACTTTTGTAGTGAGAGGAAAGCAAGTTGCTATTGGTCTATTCAAATGCTTTGATGGTGGTTCCAAGCACTGCATATTTAAGTATCTCATGTTCACATTGCACAACTAAGTTCTGGGGATTTTTTATGTTCTTTAAAATATACACTCATAAACATAAGGTAGGGGTAGGAAGCATGCAACTCTCCAGAAGATGGACTGCAATTTCCAAACACTTCTAACTATGGGTTACTCTAGGGTTGCTGGAAATTGCACCTCAAAAATCTAGAGGACTGCATGATTCCACAACCAATGCAATAGGTGAAGGTGACAAATTTGCTGCCATTTCTTGTGCCACAAGCACTTGGTGGTGCTTAACCTAGGGTTGCTGCTACATGCGAAGTTGCTTGTGATACTTTCAGAGTGGTGAACTCTCAAATAATCAACCATTTGTTTAGTTCAAAGCAGCAGCTACTGGACACTGAGACTTGTCAACTGACCGACCAATCAACCGACCGACCAACCAACCGCTAAGACTTCAGTCTTCCTGAGCATACCATCTTGGACCTCAGAACAGTGGTCCTTGAGCTAAAATAAAGCAAAACAAATAAAAATCCCCTACAAATGGAAATTGGAAAGACAAATAGCAGAACTGGAACATATCCACAGATCCCAATCCATCAATACTGGGTTGAACAGAGACAATAGTTTCCTGGCACATTGCATACTTTATAACACTAGCTAACTCATGGGGGCTCTCCTGGCCAGTTTATCACATCTCCTTTCTGGTTCCCATGCTAAATTCTAAAACTCCCATCACCATTCATAGGCTTATCTATTCACCTTGGCTTTAGGCAACATCCTTCCTCCTGCCTTCTCCTTCAATGACCATCATTAAAACTGAACTTGTCACCTCATCTACATAACCACAAGTTTTGAACCTCTACTGCACACACAGCCTGCTTATATAGATCTGTCCCTGGACTATCCACTTCATGTGTCTGAGGAAGTAGACTCAAGTCTATGAAAGCCCATGCTACCAGCTTCTTTCTTTCAGTTGGCTTCAGTGGTGCTACAAGATCTTCTCAAATAACTATGGAAATGTAAAGGAGTGTCCCTTTTAGTACAATATGTATTTGTAAAATGCAGCTTATTATATGGTGTATTTCCTGTGAATCTGAAGGAAGATACATTTTCCATTGAAAAGCAGTATAATATATTTGCTCAAACTGATTTTCAGGTCTGGAGAGTTGATCTAATACCTTTGCTCTTACAGAATTTTAGGTGCAAATTTTTGACAGAAACAATTATAGTTTTTGAATAAATCCATGCATATTTATTGAACCAAGAAGTTGCACAAAGCTTATTTATTTTAAGTTTACATCAAAAAATTCTTACTGTAACCTTTGCTTCTTTGCCCAGAATTAATATGGGCATCTGCAAGCATGTCAGGTAACTAATACAGTAGCTGGTGAGATTTCAGCAATAATTCACATGCAAACTGATTGAGATAGCTCTGCTGTTTCAAATGACCTAACTGAAAGCTGACTTTTTTTCTTTTTTTGCCTTGGGATTTCTTGGGAGAGAAATAACAAAGTCCTGAAATAACTGTTTGTTGTCTTTCTACACTCAATGGGTTGTATCCAACAGTGTCCTTCCATTCATGGAAGACCCTTTGAAGTAGCAGGCGCTTCTGTGTACAGAAGTCACAGGAGAGGGAACAATTTTTGCTGATTCTCCACTCTTCTCCCAACAGCCTCCCCATCTGCTCCAGATGCCCTTTTGGAACTGTAGGGGGGACACTGCAAGAGAGAAAGGATATTTGCTAAAAATAATTTCTTTCCCAGGTCATTCATGGAAGTCTCTGCTGGATCAAACAATTATTCCATGAACAGAAGAAAAAAAACAGCATGGGATACTTCCCAATGTTACTTTCCCCATCATTTACAGGCATTTCTTACATCTGTTATAACAAGAACTTCCATAAGGGAACCAAGGCAGTGGACAGAGTGAGATCTTACATTATGCTTGCACAGTGTATTTCAATACACATAAAAATGCATGGTGGTTGTACTACACCACTTTCCTGTGGAATATTGACACTGCACAACCCTAACCCAGCCCTATGAGCTGGGAGCAGAAAGGCATTGGAAGCCAGTGAACATGACAAAGCACTGGCAAAATATATTTATACTGCTGAATCCAAGTTAGCAGTCTTTCGGCTATATTCTGGACTGAAAGAAGTTCTTGGCCATTTTTAGAGGCAATCCCTATGCAGTGCAGGAATCCAAAGCAAGGCAGTTTTAAAATGACTGGAACTGAAGCAGAAATTCTTGGAGGTTCAAAACGCAGAGGGACGATACAAATGTTCTTCTTGCTATCTTCCAACTCCTAATTAGTCCCAAAGCCAAGTTTCCTTCCAAGTCTGTAAATCCATTGCCTTGCTGATGGCACTTCGTCAGCTATTTGTCTCAACAAAGGTGAGCCAGAATCCAAAACTAATCACCACACATCTGTCCAGACTCTCTTGGAATTCTTAAACTTCCATGACTCTTCAGTTGCAACTCCAGTTTCACACAAAAATGCATACTAGAAAGAAAGCCATAAATTCCATTTCACTAACAAATCAAGAGCGAGAGGAGGAATTTGGAGCTGTGGTCACTCTGTTGCTAGGTCAACCACGTTAAATAGTAACAAGCTGATGATTTATTGAATATACTCCAGTTCAGTTTAATGCTGTATCTTTCATCAGTGGAATCACAAAAGTGTTACACAAGTGACAGCTAATAAAATCTCTTCCAAAACAGCAATTAAAACTAAACCAGCCAACATATGTGCACACATGCATATGGAGGCACACTGAACAGCACAGCATGACACACCATGATGTCCAAGATCCTGTTTGGGCACTAACACAGTGTAACAGCCCATTAGTATATCTTGATTTCAGTAAGGCCTTTGACAAGGTTCCCCATGACATTCTTGCAAACAAGCTTGTAAAATGTGGGCTAGACAAAGGAACTGTTAAATGGATCTGTAATTGGTTGACCGGCCGAACCCAAAGGGTGCTCAACAATGGCTCCTTTTCATCCTGGAGAGAAGTGACCAGTGGGGTCCCACAGGGCTCTGTCCTGGGCCCAGTGCTATTCAACATCTTTATCAATGACCTGGATGACAGAATTGGGAGCATACTTATCAAATTTGCAGATGACACCAAATTAGGGGGAATAGCTAATACCCCAGAGGACAAGATCAAGATTCAAAATGACCTGAATAGACTAGAAAGCTGGGCCAAAGCTAACAAAATGAAATTCAACACGGAGAAATGTAAGGTATTGCACTTAGGGCGGAAAAATAAAATGCACAGATATAGGATGGGGGACACCTGGCTGAATGAAACTACGTGTGAAAGGGATCTAGGAGTCCAAGTAGACTACAAGTTGAACATGAGTCAACAGTGTGATGCGGCAGCTAAAAAGGCCAATGCTATTTTAGGCTGCATCAATAGAAGTATAGTGTCTAGATCAAGAGAAGTAATAGTGCCACTGTATTCTGCTTTGGTCAGGCCCCACCTGGAATATTGTGTCCAGTTCTGGGCACCACAATTCAAAAAGGACATTGAGAAACTGGAGCGTGTCCAAAGGAGGGCGACAAAAATGGTGAAGGGTCTGGAAACTATGCCCTATGAGGAACGACTTAGGGAGCTGGGGATGTTTAGCCTGGAGAAGAGAAGGTTAAGAGGTGATATGATAGCCCTGTTTAAATATTTGAAAGGATGTCATGTTGAAGAGGGAGCAAGCTTGTTTTCTGCTGCTCCAGAGAACAGGACCCGGAACAATGGATGCAAGCTACAGGAAAAGAGATTCCACCTGAACATTAGGAGGAACTTCCTGACAGTAAGGGCTGTTCGACAGTGGAATGCACTTCCTCAGAAGGTGATAGAGTCTCCTTCCTTGGAGGTCTTTAAACAGAGGCTGGATGGCCATCTGTCAGGGATGCTTTGATTTGGATTTCCTGCATGGCAGGGGGTTGGACTGGATGGCCCTAGTGGTCTCTTCCAACTCTACTTTGTCTCTGACAAAGGTGGTATCTGCATGGGACAAAATACCCCAGCAGGAGCCTGGGGTATTCTGGCCCAGAGCTGCCCCAGCCTCCTCCCACTAGCTTGGCACTCCATTATGATACCAGGAAGCTGTATGTACACATGTCTCACTGTGCCACCCGCCACAGTGCATCACTCATTCTGAGGTCAGAATGAAGGGCTCAGTATTGATCACAAGGCTGGGTGCCCTGTTCTGTCCTCAAAGCAAGAGATTTGTGCCTATATTAGCATTGGTGGGTGGCACAGTGGGATGCATATGTGAACAACTGAATGGTGTTGCAATGGAGGGCTCTAGTTCTTTTGGAAAGATCCAGAGCAAAAGGTAACGTTTTAAAATACTGTACGTCATAAGGGTGGGATATACCCCAGTTCTGGTGCTGAACGGCCAAAAAAAGCCAATCTTGGAGAGGGAACTCAAATCTAAACTAGAAATTCATTTATGTTTCATATATGCCTTATACACACAGCTTGAAGGTAATTTTATTTACAGTATTTTTAATAACTTTGTGCATGAAACAAATTTTGTTTACATTGAACCTTCAGAAAGCAAAGCTATCATGATCTCAGCCACCCATATGGACAATTTTGGAGTATTTTTGGATTTCAGATTTCTGTATAAGAGATACTCAACCTGTTGTAAATAAGCACATTGCTGCTGTTATATAACTACAAGATCAACAACAATATGAGTTTCCCTGTGCTCAGGTTACATAGAGATTCAGTTTCCAGAGAAATCTTAAAAAGTCTTAGTGTTCATATGGTTCACAAAACGGCACTAGCATTTTAAACGTAACGCAAGTGATAATTACTTGTGGCACTTGCACAGTCACTTTAAATAACACAGTCATGGCAGAAACAATACTGAAAAGTTTAACCAGTTACTGTATATTTGAATGCTCAGAAAATGTGTAAAACATAACTTTTGAAAAGAATTTAATGGTAGTACATGGCAAATGAAAAGCATATGTGTTTATTACCCCAAAAAACCTGATTATGCCCTAGGAAATTTTGAGTTCTCATTTTTCTTTCCACAAATTTCAGGGAATTCCCTCTTCATATTCATCTGTTTCTGACAGTTAAGAGTTCCATGCTTATCTTAACATAAATTTAAATAATCATGAATCAATGTGGCACTGAATGAAAGATCTTGGCAGTTCCCCGCAACATGATGCTCTTTTAAAACCACAAGATGCCATTTAGAATCTATCTTATCCCTTGAGAGAAGCCAAGAGAGTCCTCCTGGGTAGTGTTTGCTTACTTACAGTCTGTTGAAGTTAGACGGTAGACCTCAGACTGAAAAATGTAAAGGAATTTTGCTCTTTGCTCATTCAATGAAGGTTAAGTGAAATTTATTACAAACATTGGAACATACATATCAGTAAAGAGAAAGATAAAACTACTAAGTTAGACCTGTGACAACTTAACCTTCCAAGTTATGTTAGCTATGCCTACCAATTCTGAGTACAGAGTCAATGAATAGATGGGAAAATGCATTTTAAAAGATCTGTTTTAATAGAAAGGTACTAATTTTTAATTTTTTGTTTCTTCAGATACAATCTAGAAAAGAAAGGCACGTGTGCACACACAGACAAACAAATGTGCCAACTCATAAACCCACTGCCTGTACATGCCGTTCACTTGATTTAACACTTAGAATTTCACATCAAGATTGGTCCAGGCTGAATTTGCACACTCACCTCAGTTAACTTAACAACACACACATTTTGAAAGGATCATTCAAGTATAATTAAACAGAGTTAAATCTTTTCAAATGAAACACAGTTCATAAATACAGATAACCCTTATTAAAAGATGCATCCAGACTGTCCATAAAGTCCCTGATTTTGTCCCTGTACTGTGAGATGAGAAATATTCTGCAAAATAAAATTGGAAAGAACAGCCACAAAAATTTTCTAGTATTTTTAATCAATCTGGATATGTTCAAACTTTAGAAATATTGGGGAGGGGGATACTCGGGGGGGGGGGGGGAGAGGATCCATGAAGATAAACTGACAGATGAAAAAAAAAATCTGCAAGGCTACTGGTTACTTACTACAGGGTTCCACATTTTATCTCTGCCTTCCCTTTCTTCTGTCATTTTGCTCCAGTAAAAATTTTAGACTGTAGGTTTTGGGGGGCAGAAACCGCTTCACAAAGCACCAAACGCATGGCAGGCAGAACAATATCCACTAGTGTTCACCTCTGAAACTTGCTCCCTTTGTTCCCATTGCAGCTTGTCTTTTCTTTTTCTCACCATCTTAAAAAAATTAATCTCCTTCATGTCCAAACTCAACCTAGTCTTAGATTACATGCTTCCCCTTTTTATTCAGACCGAATGTTTCCTGATAAGCCTTAGAACAACAAAAAACAGTAAGGAAGCTCTCATACTAAGATTTGGGGTTGAAAATAGTGTCTTGTCTCACTATACACTTATGTTAAACCTTTCAACTGTCCTGATTTGGGATGGTATCCTGATTACCCCTGTCATTTCACATTTTCAACTGCTTTTAAAAAGCCACAGTCAGGTTTTCCTCCTCCTTTTGGTGATGAAAATTGAATTCAAAGTTTTTAGTGGTGAAAACTGAGCTCAAAGCAAAAACAAGTTTGCACTCAACTTGGCAGGGGGAGAAATGGAGGCAGAATAATAATAATAATAATTTGTTTTATTTATATACCGCTATTCCAAAGATCATAGCGGTGAACAGCAAGTAAGCTAATTAGCAAGTAAGCTAATTTGCCCCCAACAGTCTGGGTACTCATTTTAGCGACCTCGGAAGGATGCAAGCCTGAGTCGAGCTTGGGCCCTTTTGCTGGTCTTGAACTCGCAACCTTGTGGTCTTGAGTAAATGGCTGCAGTACAGGCATTTAACCACTGCGCCACCAGGGCTCCTTGCCCTTCCCAGTAGGCTCAGGAAAGAATCTTGCCCTTCCCAGTAGGCTCAGGAAAAATCGAACTGCTGCAGCCTCTTCTGACTTGTGTGTTCTTCCTCATTTATTACTTTCTCCATCTTGACCACACTCTCTTGTTGCCTGACCACATGCCTCCTGACATTCGCCTGTGAAATGTTCATGAATCCTCAATAAGGGATTCTAGAGGCAGCTGCTGTTTACTTTGTCTGTTGTAGGCAGGTACAGACCACTATAGTAGGATTGGCTGTTGTTTACTTCAAACACACTGTTGCAACCTGATATTGGAAATCTGTGTTTCTTCAGTCCTCCTTCATTGTGTTCCCAATTGTGATGTTGCTTTAAAAAGAAAAGAAAAAACCTCCAGCTAGATAGCACAAGAAGGAAAAGAAGGGATGGATTGGCTTTTTTAAAAGCTTTATAAAAAAAAGGCTTCTTTTTTCAGAGACTCAGGGCACAACGACGTGGGATACATGAACTGCTTCCCTCCCTGCAACGTTTTCATGATGCATGTCCAAAGCCCCAATTTGACTTTGGAGTGTCTTAACAATGTGAACCCCATTTTCCATTGAATCAAGGCGATCCCTGCCTTAAACCATATTATTATTATTATTATTTTTACCCGAAGTGATGCCAGGTGGCTGTTTACACACATGTCCCACTGTCCCGGCGCTGCTGGCATGAATCATTCCCTCTGTGGTCAAAAGGAGGTGCCCAGACATGTGATCCAAAGCTGGGTGCCTTATTTTTGACATGAGAGGGAGCAACTTGCACCCGTGGTAGCAGAACCAGATAACACAGCAGGATGTGTATGTAAACAACTGCCTGGTGTCACTCAGGAATGTGGAGGCAATGAGGGGGATTCAGGGCAACTCCAGGGCCAGAATACTCCAGGAACAACTTGAAGTATTTTGGCTGGTGTAGGCTTGCACTTAGTTACCTGAAGCACACCTGTGTTTGCTTCGATTCTCTTTTCCTGTCCCCCAAGAGTCAGTTAACAATATTTGGTGTTTACTGAACATCCTTATTCCAAATGAGGTTGTATTGGTAGCATCCCCATAGCTATCCTCCACACCGCCTTTTCTCTCCTAAATCTTTCTTTTCAATTTGTGCACTGTGCCAAACCTCAAGCGTTTTCTTGTTCATGTTTTGTGCATAGACAGTGCTTTTCTGGTTCTAGAAAGGTCCTTTCAGTGGTATAGAAAGATTTGCACAATATCCATTTTGCAAATATTTTTATTACTAGAATGAGTTTTTACTTCTTAGAAATGCAGCTCCCCATGATGCTACACAGCAAATTTTTTATTGGACTCTTCCGTTTTAAAAGCAGCTTGTTATTGTCTACGGGAGACAACCGTATGATGGAAGTAAATCAAACGACTTGCTGGGCATGAGGAATCACTTATAAATCCTCCAGATGGAGTCTGTTCACACAGTGGTTTTGCCACATCACTACCATGTCAAAATGATGAATACACACCAGCTCTTTTTGTACTGAATGATGTCTATGCACTACTACTCATAGGAATGACTATGGAGTTAGTGAGCTGGTGACAGGAAATAATGAGAAGAAAACATTGTCATCATCCTCAGATTCTGAGGTCAGGGATTTACTGTATATACTCCTTTATAAGTCTAAATTTTTTAGTCAAGAAATTGACCCAAAAAAAACTAAGTCGGCTTATTCACGGTTACTGTACTTTAACTCTTATTTTAAAAAGAACCATCCCCTGGTGAATGGCAAGAATATGACCTGTTTTGGAAGCAATGACCTCCCCTCAGCCATCTCATCCATCCATATTTTAGGGTGAGCACAAACAGTTATGCCTGCTGGAATTTTGTACGTTCTGTGACATTGTTTTCCTTTCTTTCATTCTTTAGATTGTTTGTTACATGCCCCTAGGTTTTACCTTTGACTTATCCACGGGTCATATCAAAATCCATAATTTTGACCCCAAAAACTGCCCTTGACTTTTACATGAGGTCGATTTATAGTCAAGTATATACAGTCATTCACAAAAGGCGAGATTACTCTCCCATAAGAAATCTGCCTTCCAATGAAACTTTTCTTCAGTCCTCAAATTTCTAGCCTTTCAGCCATTTGTACTCATGGGCCATATAATATGTCCCCCCCCCCTCATCTTCACAACAAGGAGTTTGGACAATGCAGGGTTCAATCCTCAATCCTGGTCAGACAGTATCTAGATGACATTCAGTCAGTACAGCACAGAACCTGCTTTATACTACCCTTAGCACAGATTTCAAAAACTCTCCTTTTGTTCTGGTTCTTCCAAGAAAATCCAGAATCGTTTGGAATGATGCCAGGACTGCTTACAGTATGTCTTGCCGTGCCACCCACTGCCACTGCAAGTCTCTCCCTCTGAGGTCAGAATGAGGAGCCCAACCATTTGATCAATGATGCTTTTGTACAGGAAAATTGTAGGAGCTGTTTAGGTAAAACATGCCCAAATGCTGACCGAATTTTTTTAACCATTTTACCTTTTTTGGAGATAGAAACCTCAAATAGTAAAGTCCCAGTCCTATATATATATTTTCTGGATGTGAAGATACCACATTTTAGCCCCCAACAAGGGGGCTAAATAGAGAGCAAATGGACAGCTACTTTAGTATTTGCGGTTTCTACATTTTTAGATGTTTTTGTACTTTGCTAAATGGCCAGCACAGCTACGTACCTGGATATGTTTTCAAGAAACATTCTTAATATTTGATTTTGTTGTCTTTTCCCATTGTCTTTGAACTATATAATACAGTATTACATTGCATTAAAAGCAAAATTTTCATTTGAGCCCGAAGAAGGATTTAAAGCTAGGGCAGCTGACAAATACAGAATATATATGTAATATATTTGAATCAGAAAATGGTGTAGTGATTTTAGTGTTGGACGAGGGGGCTAGGGTTCAAATTGCCACTGGGCCATGGAAGCCCAGTAGGTAAATCACACTCTCTCAGCCTGTGAGGAAGGCAATGGTAAACCTCCTTTGAGGAAATCTTGCCAAGGAAACCCCATGATAGGTTTGTCTTAGAATCTCCATAAGCTGGAAATGACTTGAAGACACACAACAACCAAAGCAACAACAAATATCTGAATCATGAAGGCCAATGTACTCTTAAGCACAGTGTAATGGTTTCAGTGTTGGACTATGATTCTGGAGACCAGGGTTCAATTCCCTGCTCTGCTATGAAATCCACTGAATGACCTTGGTAAGTCGCATGCTCTCAGTCTCAGGAGAAAGCAATGGCAAACCTTTTTTGAACAAACATGGCCTTGGTACAGACGGGCCCTGAATGATGGCCTCGTCATGTGCTAGGGTTGCCTTGGGATGGAGTGCCCACATGCCCCACAACCCTAGCACTTGACTAGAGCGTCATCGCTATGCAGCGCCGTATAGACAGTGTGCACAGCGATGATGTCGCTGCTGTGCTGCGTCCAAATGGAGCAGTGCAGCAGCAATGTGTTCATGCCACTGCAGGCTGCTTGCTTTTTAGTCCTCCTTTTTTTGCTGCGCCGCAGCACTGCACAATTTGGTTACTGCAGTGCTGCTGCGCAGCAACGAAAGGCAGCCCAAGCCCGTCCTTCTGGGCCTGTCTGTACCGGGCCTTTATTTATTTATTTACGTTATTTATACCCTGCCCTTCAACCCTAATGGCTCTCAGAGCGGCACCATAATAGGTTTGCCTTAGGGTTGCAATAAGTTGGAAATGAAGACACACAACAATAACAATATTTTGGACTATCATGTTGCCAGACTATTTTCAATAGCAGTCCTATGTTAGAAGACATCTTGTAGCTCTGATTCCAACCAAGGTCTTCAAAAAATGCAGTTCTGCTCACAAACCCATATTCTCTGGAACACTTTCAAGAGATTTCCATGTGTCCTGGTAGCGCATCAAGGATTTTTCTATATTCTGCTGGCATGCTGATGAAAGACTTGTACAAGCAGAAAAGGGCAGGGCTTTAATGATACAATGATCCATATCAGTGTACTAATGTACCCGGGTTTGACAGAACAGGCTATGATGCAACATAATCTGACTCACTAATTATAATATACCAATCCAATAATGTCTGGGTTAAAATATTTCTGTGGTTTTTTTTAAACACATTCTTTAACACCAACAGGAGTCAGTTGGAAAGACTTTTTAATGTGAGCCATTAAAAATCTCTATAAAGGAAGTAAAGAAAACATTCCATGTGTGGCTCTTAACATATAAATGGAGATCCAGATGTTTCTCTCCATTTATACGCCTGTTCCATTGTTTTAAGGAAGGGCACCATTAAAGCTGAACAATACTGAAATTAAGTGACTTAATAAACTGTATTAGAGGGGAAGGGGGAAAGAAAAAACAAATGAGCAAGGGTTGTTTGAGTGAGCAAATGTTTCTTCTTGAGCCAGAGAAATGTTTATTACTCATGGGGATGATAATAACATATGCTGGAGATACAAAATTCATTATGAGTCCATCTTTTTCCTATGAACAGCTCCCAAAAGTGATGATACGATATCTTAGACATGATAACTTTGGAAGATAAGGCAATCAAGAATTATGGAGTGTTACTACAATGTAGTGGTTAAGCCAAGGTTTACATTTTATTTAGGCTCAGTCACAGGTTGTTTGTTGCAAAGTTCTGCAGATCAAACAACACATGTTGGAAAGATGCTAAAGGGAAAAAAACTCTCTCTCTCTCTCTCTCTCTCTCTCTCTCTCTCTCTATATATATATATATATATATATATATATATATATGGTATCTGATTTGAAACAGGCTTTTCATTAATGAGATTAACAGCCCAATGTATTATAAATTGAGGCGTGGCCCAAGATACTTTGATACCCAGACTTGAAAAACCAAACTGCATCCCTTCCAGAATTAAATTCTCTTGCACAATGCCCACTGGAGTGCATTAAAACAGCACAAGAGCCATGTAGTAAAAGAACATTATAATTGTTCTTCCCATTCAATTAAACCACTATTTTTTTTCTATCTTGCACATCCAAAGTGAAAGCACACTACCATACCATGTTAGTATTCAACTTTGCCTCTTACTGTTCCAGTTGTTCATTACAAACCCCAAAGCATCATAAGATGAGAAGAAAACTAAGGATGTTGGATCAGACAGAAAGACTATCTAGTCCAGCATGTTGCTGAGAGAGTGGCCAACCACTCACCTCTGGGCAACTCAACCAGCAAGACATGATGCAGCTGCTTCTTCCATCTCATATTCTGTCATGCTTTCTGCCACCTCCATGGGGAGTGGCGCATTAAAGACCTCAGACTTTATCAATGAGACATAACCAAGAACCTCATTCCACAAATGTTTATTAGTGCCAAACACCTCCAAAAGCCCAATTTTCCTATTCCGTTCATTCACTCATGCTCAACCCCTGCAGGACTAGCCATTTTTACATTGTACCAGGATCAGCTGCCAGGAGAAGGTTAGGTCAGGGAGGATCAGGTTCTCTCCCATTCTTAAGTCTCCACACAGTCAAGTGTGAAGAGAAAGATGTCAGTGCAGAATCAGGCCTAGAGAACCACTCTCTACAATTGGAGTATTTCAAAAAGGGCCCTCTGGACTTCAGAGTCTACATTCATAGAAGGAGACATCCTTCTAGTACTGAACAGGGGCTGTTCCAGCTTTTTATAATTGCACAGTAACTTGAAGGAGATAGGCAACCTGGGGCTTATGAGGTAGCCAAACCATGAGGGAGAGCCTGCTGAAAAGTTCTTCTTCGTTCTTCTCCTCTACCTGAGATAGCCTTTACCTCATGAGTGGTACCTCTTTATTCCTCTGCCCTTTGTCACCTTCAGCAGCAGCCTTCCAAGGCTGGGCCAAATCCAACACACTGATGACCACCACTCTCCCTGCCCAGGCTACTGCCTCAGCTTTTAAACCTGAGTTACTCCATCCCCCTGGATGCTGAGTCTCCAGCATCTCCTTGTAGCCAGGTGATTGATCCAACACAGGGATGCCATAATTGTCCTCATTACTGGTCAGCACAGAAGCTGGTAATCCTCTCAGTTTAGCAGAGGTAGCATGAGAGGAAGTTGGTACCACCTCCCATGTCCACATGCAGTGCACACATTGCCTTTGATATGGAGGGTGATATATAGCTATTCTGATTAGTTTCCATTGATGGCTCCAACCTCCATGCACTTTTCTCACCTGCTTTTAAAGCCAGCCATATTGCCAGCCATATCTACATGTTGCAGCAGTGAATTTCGTTGTGAAGTAAAACCTTTTAGCTCTCTTGAATCCCCACCATTCAATTTAAGTGGCTGCCCCCAGGTTCTTGAATCGTAAGAAGGGGAACCAAGGAAACTGGCTCAGCTAGTGGGGCACCCTTAAGAATAAAGAGGCAGAAGTACCCTCTATAAAGCTCACTAAAGGGCTCTCTTTTCTGCACACTGGTATGAAGTTCAGTTCCTGGCACAAGAGAGTACTTTGTGTTGGTGGTCTCTGTGATCACAAGGCATCATACAACTACTTCACATCATTTTGCTGGCAAGAAAAGACAGAAAGCATGGGAGGGGAAAGCCAAGATGGAACGGCTTTCTCCTTGCCTTTCTGGATGCTGTCAAAGCATTTCTATTCTTGACAGAATGGTTGTAAAAGCATGTCTTCTGTCATGCTGGAAAAATGGTTTGACAAAAGGCACACTTTTACAACTGTCTTCTTTGGAAAAGAGAACAGGAGTGTTACGACAGCATGCAAAGAGGCAAGGAGAAAGCCACTTCTCTGCTGCTCTATCTCAGCTTTCTTTTGTCATATGATAAGGCTCAGAAGCAGCAGTGGAAAAGGGGAAATATGGGGTTATGAGTGATGGATAAGATCATGTGAAGCCCCCATAAGTTTCACGGCAACAAGGCTAGGAAAGGCCTGTCTGCATGAGACCTTATTTATTTATTTCATTTATATGCTGACTTTCTCTCAGGGTGGGACCCAAGACAGCTCTCTCTCTCTCTCTCTCTCTCTCTCACACACACACACACACACACACACACCAGCTAAAACCTGAATAATAAAATTTTAAACACAAAGTCACATAAGAACAATAGGTTGTACACTGTATGCAATCAATTACAAGCATACAGAAGTAAAAATAAAGGACACACTCATGCCCATAAAAAGTCTCCCTACAAATAGTTATTCATTAAAAGCTTGCATGAACCAAACATTCTTTGCCTCCTGGTGAAAGGAGAGCAAGGAGGGAGCCAGCCTGGCTTCCCATGGAAGAGAATTCCAGAGAGTGGGAGCAGCCACTAAGAAGGCTCTGTCTTGTGTTCTCAACAAACTAGCTTGTAACGGTGGAAGGACTGAAAAAAGTTTTCCCCTGCAGATCTTAAGTTCATATAAGGAAGATATTGGCTGCTTCAACATTGCAAAATTAATGCAGTTTGACACTGCCTTAACTATCATGTCTCCTTCCTATGGAATACTGAGATTTGTAGTTTATTGTAGTACTAGAGCTCTCTGCCAGAGAAGGCTAAATGTCTCACAAAACTACAAATCCCAGAATTTCATAGCACTAAGCCAAAGTGGGGTGAAACTGCATTAAATCATTAGATACAGCCACAGTCTTTCAGATAGTCTAGATCTAAACCATACGAGACTCTGCCAGTCCTAGTAAACTAAACTGACTACAAGTGTCCCTTGAGACAAGGCTTTTTAATATGTTCAAGGTTAGGCAGGTAGCAACATGTTTCCAAACATGTTGAATGTATGGCTTGTAATTGTGCATGCAGAGCGGAGAATGATGGTCATGGCAAGTAGCTGTTTTTTCAGCCTGTGTTTCAAAGGGAACGTTAATGTCAGAACGAGGCATAAGAATCACTTCAACACATAAGAAATGTATTGGCTGCCTTTCTGCTGGCAAAGATGATTCAGCCAATTCCAAATGCTCCGAAATCCTGAGTCAGCCATCCTAAAAATACTTTGAGACAACCACTTGGAAATAACAAGCCATTCTTTAATAAATCAAGTATGTGTTAAATTCTTATGAATTGTGTATGTGTGTGTGTGTGGGGGGGGGGGGTTGGCTTTAGGGAGATCACCAAAAGATTGAACTGGGACATTTGGTTTTGTGATTGTGTGTGTGCATTTTGGTGAAGATTTATGTACCAACTACAAGGAAGAAAGAGTCATTTAAAGGCAATTCAACTGGCATTATGTTTTCTGAATGTCAAGAGCTAAATGTCTAAGACCTGTTTAAAGGTTATACATTAGAGCATCCACAAAATCACGGAGAGCATTTTATGCCATGTTTACCATTTGCCAACACTCAGCTTTCACCACCCACTGTATTTTTGCTATCCTTCTCAAATTGTTCTGGAATATTACAAAATTATAAACATGTTATTAATGCAGCTGTTGTAGTTATGCAAAGACTCTCTTATAAAGATACAGTGCTTCTGAACATGTCTGAAGACTTCCCAACCCTGAAATAGTTCGCCACCACTCTGTGGTGCATGCTGGTTCCAGAGCCTTTCATTAGCAGGTCACATTACCAGGGAACCCACCACTTATTCTATCCATCCATCCATCCATCCATCCATCCATCCATCCATCCAAGACTCAAAGTGGCTTACAATATTTAAAACAAACATGGTTAAAATGTCACTAAGGTCCAATACACACTGCAGAAATAATCCAGTTTGAGACCGCTTTAACTATCCTGGATCAAAGCTAGAGAATTCTGGGAACTGTCATACTGTGAGCCATTTAGCCTTCTCTGTCAGAAAGCTCTGGCACTACAATAAACTACAATTCCCAGGATTCCCTAGCACTGAGCCAAGCCAGTTAAAGCGGTCTCAAACTGGATTATTTTTGCAATGTGTTTTGGACCTTACTTGACATTTATTCATCATTAATACTTATTATCATGATATTACTGCCATATCTATTTGGTGACATACATTTTTTATATAAAATAATTTTTTAATTGAAACCCACTTATAGCATGCAGAACAAAGGAAAAAAAAACAAGAAACACATCACACGTTAAAAGAACACAAACAAAAAAGTAAGTTTCCCTCTCTGCATCCCACCACCCCCTTGACTTCCCACACAACATTTAACTGTGCATTTTTATTTGACATCTAAATTTATTCCTTTCTAATCTTTATTATATATATATATATATTCTACTAAATAGCAAAGAGTGACTACTTAAATATCAAAACCTATTATAGCATCCTCTCCTTTTCTTGACATAATATATAAAAGACTGCCAGGTATGTAGGTATATTTGTATTAAGTGTCCCACTTTGTTAATTTAAGTCATTTGTTAATTTATCTAAGACTATTCTTCAACATTTGGGATTATCTTCTGTTTCCATTATTCTGTACAGCATCCTTGCTGCTGTAGTCATACAACATAAGTCTCTGTTTTGTCTTTCCATCCGCCCCCCCCCCTCTAAATCCAACATATTTATGAGGAGGGCCAAATGCATCTGAGGAAGTAGACTTTTGAGTCTACAAAAGCTCACGCTGCCAACTTCTTTCAATTAGTCTCAGAGGTGCTAGAAGATCTCTATACATTCTGATTTTACAGACTAACTCGGCAATATCTTTGATTATCTAAGAGAAGCAATGCCAGTCTAAATGTTATTTCTGCTCTCAAAATCTTTTGTATCATCCTACAATTTTTTGGCCAACACTTTTTTGCTTTTGACATGTCCATCACTGATGATAGACTGCTCTGTCATATTTATTGCACTTCCAACCTTTACTATTTACTTTTTAATATATTTTCACTACTTTAGCAGGGGTCAAGTACCACATGTACATCCTTCAAATCATAGCAGCAAGTAAAGTTTAACCCTTTAACCCACATCTTCTCCCACTGTATCATTTAGCTATATTCTTTGCCCAGTTCACCATACACTCCTTTACTTAATCATCTTCTCATCTTTCAAATTTTAGTAACGATTTATATATTATAGCTACCAAATGTTTCTCTTCTCTATATATCAGTTTTCCAAATGCAATACACATTTTGAACAATTTTCTGTGACCCTTAGATGTATTGTAGTGACAACCTAATCTGTCCATTAAACTCCTTTTCTATACCATTCTGCCTTACCCTATGAATTGTGATTGCCCTGCACTCTCTGCATTGTGCTACAAGACAGCCATACACATTTGTTTCTCTGCATTGCTATCTAGTGTAGGGGCTATACAGTGGTAGTAGAGTGCAACTCCATTGGTGGTTCCTTGTGCTACATGACACCAACGTAGGATCTTAGCCCTAGTGGTATCTAGACCACCACTTTGGACAAGAGTAGGGAAACTGTGAGTCGCTAGATGTTGTATATACACCAGTATAAGGTTGCATGCCCAGTGATATGGGATTAGGGAATGTAAGTCCTAAACATTAATTTAGGGTATTAAAGGTCTGAACAAGCAGTTTGAAATAAATCTAAGAAACAAGTTAGTTCAGTTTTAGGTCAGAGTTAATTCAGTGAGACGTTTATGGTTCCCCATCGAGAGCATGATCCAGGAGATTTGAGACCAAGGGGCTATACAGACCACCTCAAAGAAGCGGCCTGCCGCCATCCTTATCCTGGCCAGATTGGGGCCGTGGCAACTTCATGCTGCAGTCCCAATCTGGCCTCTGGAGGACACACAAAAAAGCCACAAAAAGTGGCTCCTTTTTGTGCCTTCCAAAGGGTGCCATAGCCGTGATGGCACAGCTGTATGGCACCCCTTTGGTGCTGTGTCATCTGGATGTAGCGCTGGAGATCCGCCATGATGGTACACACCATCTAGAACGGCGTGCGCCATCATGGTGCCCTGGGGGTGGAGTTGCGGCCTGCGTCGTTAAGACGATGTGCTCTGACTCTGCCCACCGGCCAGCCTTTCAGAGCGGTCTGGATAGCCCCCAAGAGTCCTTTTACACTATATAGTTACAGCACTGTATTGCACTTTAATTGTCATGGCTGATTCCTATGGAATCCTGGGCTTCGTAGTTTGGCAACACACTAGGTTTCTCTGGATGAGGATTCTAAATACTCCTCGCTAAAATGCAAATCTCAGGATTCCATAGGATGTTGCCATATCAATTAAATTGAAATATCGTGCTATAACTGTATAGTGTGAAAAGGCACCAGGTCTCTATTTCATGGCTGCTTTGTGACTTAAGGAAACCATACAAGCACTTTCCTCCAACCTTCAGTTCCCTGTTAAATACAAATCACAATGACATAAATTGGACCAGAGCTTATGCACTTGGGGATGTGAAAGAAAATTTGAACATCAGCCTGCACTTCAATTAGAGATACTCCACTCATGTGTCTTGAAGAATTTGGACTCCCTGCATTTTTGGAGGGACATGTGTTTTGTTTTTGGCTGGGGAAGACATTTTTTACAGATTTGACATAGTTAGAATAAAAATGACCAGATAATTTGTCCAAGAGAATAAAATAAATGAAACACTTGATTTTTAGAAATGATATGTAGTACATAATGTTCCTTCAAATGAACAATGAAACAGATCTGGATTTTTTAAATGAAAATACATGCTATTAAACGTCTAAGAGTCCCAAATGAAGCATATTCCATTGCATAGAAAGACTGAAGAGAGTTTAAATTTATAATCTTCATGGTCTTCCTGGAAAAGCACATGGGGCAGCACTCCTTGAGTTCTAGGTTTCCAAGTAGCAGTTTTCATGTTTGAATGGTTTCCCACATTTGGTGCTGAGGGAACACTGCAAACATAGAAAATAGTTAGGGCAAAACCTAGGCTAGCCCTTTCCTTGGATACTTTGGCAGAGATTTTTAAAAGTCAACTGTTTCTCTACTCACACATTTGGATACTGTATTCTGAAATATCCTTGTTTAATTTTTGAGCTCTTAGTTTTAATTTTAAACTACTGCATTCTCCTTCCAGAATACATAGACTCATTGAGAAAAACAGAAAAGCTGGGGGATATTTCCTTTCCTATCTGAGTAAAACCCAGAGTGAGGCTTTTTGTAGACCTGAAAGAAGTGTATCTTTGTGATTGCATGTACGCATGTACGTGTGTTTGTATGCATGTTTAGGAGGAGTCTCAAGCTAAATTTGCCTAATCTTAATAAGGTATAGGGAAAACAATATGAAGGGAAATAAGAGCTTCCGTGGACTTCATTAAACTGGATCACTTTGAGTTTGTTGATACCGATGAAGTGGACAAGCTTCTTGGAAGTGTTAGGAGGACGACGTGCTCTCTCGATCCCTGTCCCTCCTGGCTGACTGCCCAGGGTGGCGATGCTGTAACATCATTATTGCAACGCATAATCAATGCATCATTCAGGGAGGGTAAATTTCCATCTTGTTTAAAATTGGCAACAGTTAAACCGTTGCTCAAAAAATCCTTCCTGGACCCCCTGGTGAGAAATAACTATAGACCAGTCTCATTATTGCCATTTTTAGGTAAGGTGATCGAGAGGGCGGTTGCCTTCCAACTCCAAGCAGTCTTGGATGAAGCCGATTATCTGGACCCATTTCAAACTGGCTTCAGCTCGGGATATGGAGTTGAGACTGCCATGGTTACCTTAGTCAATGATCTCCGTCTGGGCATCGACAGGGGAAGTGTGACCTTGTTGGTGCTTTTGGACATCTCAGCGGCTTTCTATACCATTGACCACGGTATCCTTCTGGAACGCCTGAGAGAATTAGGTATCGGGGGCACTGCGCTCCAGTGGTTCCGTTCCTACCTCTCGGATAGATTCCAGATGGTGCAGTTGGGGCACACTTGCTCCTCTAAGAGGGAACTGACATCTGGTGTCCCCCAGGGAGCTATTCTGTCCCCCACTTTGTTTAACATTTACATGAAACCGCTGGGAGAGATAATCCAGAGACATGGGGCGCGGTGTTATCAGTATGCTGATGACACCCAAATATGCTTCTCTGCATCTCCGACTGATGCAGTGACTAAGGATGGTGTCTCTCCTCTGATTGCCTGCCTGGAGTCGGTAATGGGCTGGATGAGGGAAAACAAACTCAGTCTGAATCCAGAGAAAACAAAAGTACTGGTGATAGGTTCCCCAGGGCCAGGGAAGGAAATTTATCCACCTGTCCTGAACGGGGTCACACTTCCCCTAAAGGACGAAGTTCGCAGTTTAGGAATACTTCTGGACTCGTCTCTGCAGTTGACATCTCAAGTAGATGCGACGGTCAGAAGTACTTGCTATCAGCTTCGGTTGATACGCCAACTGCGACCATACCTGGGCCAAAGGAACCTTGAAACTGTGGTACATGCTCTGGTAACCTCTCGCTTAGATTTCTGTAATGCGCTCCACATGGGGCTACCTTTGTACCAAGCTCAGAAGCTACAGTTAGTACAAAATATGGCAGCCAGACTGGTCACTGGGGCATCTAGGTTTGACCATATAACACCCATTATGAAAAATCTTCACTGGCTGCCCATTCGCTTCCAAGCACAATACAAGATGTTGTTTATTACCTATAAAGCCCTATATGGCTTGGGCCTGAGTTACTTGAGGGACCGCATCCCCCCATATAATCCGCCCCGCACACTCAGAACATCCGGGAAGAATCTGTTGGAAATCCCTTCATCCAAGTATGTCTCCACTTCCCAAAAGGCCTTTTCAGTGGCAGCCCTGCGGATGTGGAATAATCTTCCCGAGGAGCTGCGTCTGATGACCCCCCCAGAAACATTTAAAAAGAGATTGAAAACCCTTCTCTTTTGTCAAGCCTTCCCCCCCTGAAGAATGAAGCTGTGTATTCTGTTGCCATCGATTCTCTGCTTTACCCTTTGAATGACTGTGTTGGAATTTTTAGTGTTATAGATTGTATATTTGTAATATGGATTTTTATGAGATGTGTTGTACTTGGTTTTGTTGACTGTAAACCGCTGTGATCTTTGGAAAAGTGGTATACAAATAAATATTATTATTATTATTATTATGACGTAAAACAGTGGATTTGCTGAGTCAATCCTTGTTGTGTTATATTGCTTCGACAATGTTTCCGTAAAATATCTCTCAATGTTAAAGTGCAAAATTGATATTGGTTATATATTTCAGTGCCATAACTATTACTTTCAACAATATGCATTTATAAAGTCATGTTAAAAAGCCAAGGATTTTTTGCTAACAAGGTTTTGCTAATATTCGACACTTGTTATCTGCTGGGGTTTGGTTCCAGGACTCACTCAAAATCTGGGGATGCTCACATCTCATTATAGTAAAATGGTGTCCCTTATACAAAATGGCAAAATCAAGGCTTGCTTTTTGGAATTTAAAAAAATATATATATTTTCATGCCATGGATGGTTGAATCCATGGACACAGAATTCATGGACACAGAGTTTATTGTCATTTAAATTCAATGGGGTTTATCCCCATTTAAAATAAAGATGTTGTTCACTAAGAAACAAATGCTTTATATTCAGGTGCAGATAAACTCAGGTGGGTTGAAACACTAACTTTTTCTGAACATGACCACATGAAAAACTCCGTCGTTTGTTTCTGGTTCTATGTATTGTTGAAATGGTTATATATTTACAATAGTGACTCACAGCTCCCATCTTGGGTGGGTTGATGTGGGGTTTTATCTAAAATTTAACATATCCATTTGATCAATGTTCTAGTCCTATTTTGGGGACATGGTTACATTCCCCAAAGTCTAAAGTTCAGACTACAACCATTCTACCAATGTTCACTACTCCACTGATGGGGAAGTCACCAGATTTCATTACACATTTATGTATGTAGACATTGTTGGGTTTTGTTTTGTTTTTTGTTATTTGCATTATTTGTAGGGAGGGAAATTAATATTGTTAAGCAATATATTTCCCCCTTATGGATCGTCTTATGATACCGTAAACCTTCAGCCTCCACAACCCAAATTAAGAAAACTGCATGTTAAAAAGATCTTCTTGCCTACTTTGGCTATCTCACAGGACTGGTGTGAAGATAAAAGGGACTTCCACAGAGGAAGGATGGGATAAACGTACGATAAACAAACAAATATATAAATCAGGTTTAAGGGAACAACAGATAAGGCAAGAGCTATAGAAAAACAGCCAACTGCCATTGACTGCCATTCAATATAGAAGAGTAGTGATTCATGACCCTTGATAACATTTTAAGGAGAAAACTTGCAAAAGCGCAAGAATATTAAGCCAACTGGTAGAAGAACTGGATCAGTCATGCTGACCAAGAGACACTCACTCACTTGAAAGAGCAACCAGATTATGTATGACATAGATATACTTACTGTTGTTATTTCAGAGGTCACAAGGGTGAGGCTGAGAGATAAAATCTGTGGCTTTTGACCTTGTGGAATGTTTTTTATAAGACTGATGGGAGATTTTGGGGGTTTAACTATGTTTTCATTATATTTGGGAATGTGTTCTTTAAATGGAGATTATGTGTGTCAGATTGCCCTTTTTCTTATAAAATAGTAGAACACTGTTCATTTCATTGTATTGTTCCATTGTTTCCTTCAACAGATTGAGCCAGATGTTCAAAATTTTCTTTCAATTTTTCTAAAGAGATTACTTACTTTTGATAGTTGCTTTTGTTTTTAAAGGAACCACAGTGTCAGATCTCAAAGTTCATCTAATGCCTTGCTAATTTACTAAATCCAGAGCTACAACAATCTGACAGGGGACTATCCAGACTGTGCCTAACAAGTCTACAAGATAACAGACTTAGATATTTTTATTACTGTTGTTATTATTATTGTTGTTGTTGTTGATGATGATATTATTATTATTACCTGCCTCTCCCCATGAGTCAAGGTGAGGATCAGCAACAGATTAAAACACTACACATAGGATTGGAAGGGACCTCAAAGGTTATCTTTTAGTCTGCCAGTAAATTCTAATAGATTCAATAATGGAATGGCTGGTGGCCTCCACATCAGAGGTGCAGTGAATTTACTTTGGGTTTTACTCAGATAAGAAAGGAAATATCCAAGGTACTCAGCCTGGCTTTGATTCAATACCTTAAACAGGTACTCAGAAAACCAAAATGTTTTAATTTAAATGTTGGAGGGTGGTTTGGGTGGGTGGGGTGGGGAGTGGGTTATGTTGTTGTGTTATGTTATGTTGTGTATGTTAAAAGATTGATATGTTGTGTTGTGAAATTTGTTAATAAAATTTATAAAAATTAAAAAAAGAAAAGAAAACCAAAATGTACCTCTGTCATGAAAGCTTTCAGTCAACACTACTAACACCAACTGTATGTTTATAACGTTAGGGATGGAACGTTTATTCTCTACTGTTTGCTTTCCAGTTTAAAAAATGGTTTTCTGACAATTGGAAAACCCTTTAGGGAAGGGAAGAATAGTGCAGTGAGACTTTCACATAGTAGTTTTCTCTCAGTATTCCAATGCCCCAAGTGTTCCCCAGGCTTTTTTCTCTTTTGTTGAGTGTGATGACAATTCTTCTTGGAGGCCTGTTTAAATATTTGAAGGGGTGTCATATGCATGGAGCAAGCTTATTTTTTGCTACTCCAGAGAATAGGATCTACAGCAATGGATGTAAACTACAGGAAAAGAGATTCCACCTCAACATTAGGAGGAACTTCCTGACAGTAAGGGCTGTTTGATAGTGGAGTCTCCTTCCTTAGAGATCTTTAAACCAAGGCTGGATGGCTATCTGTCGGGGATGCTTTGATTTAGATTTCCTGCATGGCAGCAGATTGGACTGGATGGCCCTTGTGGTCTCTTCCAACTCTATGATTCTATGAAGTTCTCTCAGGAGACTTACTAGGTTATCTCAAGTCCATCTCCTCCAAAGATCAAGTTTATTTTTATCACTGTAGAAATTAAACACTTCAAAAACAAAGTTCCATAGGTAAAAAGTAAGATATGATGGATCCAAGCAAACATTTTGTAACACTGACTAAATCAGGAATGTCTCTCCAAAAGCCAGAAAATACTGGCGGGGTACATACCTCCGCTTTGCGGTGGTCTGCCGCCGCCGCCAGTAGGTCCGCGGGGGAGCCGGAGCCTTCACACGGCCCGACTCCCGCGCAGACCGAAAAAGAAGCTCCAAAATGGAGCTTCTTTTTCCGTCGCGTTTGCGACGTAGCGAGGCGCCAGGGGCGCACTCGCTACGTCACAAGGGACGCGACACGTATGGACGCTCAGCGTCCGATACGCAAAGATGGCGCCGGCCATGTAGAAGGGCCGGCGCCATCTTGTACGGACGGAGTCCGTACTAGGCCCAGGGGCGTCTATAAGAGACGCCCCTTTTTTAAAATGGGACGTCCGGAGGACGTCCCAAATGCCGGTGAAGAAAGCCCCACTGTAAAGAGAGGACGATAAATACACCCCATATATAGACTCATCTCTTGTTAATATCTAAGGGAAGCAGTTCACCTGTGCAGATCCTTTGATGTTGTTTAGTTATATGATAACCTCATGTTCAAGATATTTCTGTCTAGAGTCCCTTTCATGCTTTATGTTTAATACAGCACACATATAATGCAGAAAGACTGTGCCCACACATATCCATTGGACTCATCCCCATTCTAGAGCTTGGGAAAGTTATCTTTTTAGAATGATGGGGTGAAACAGATGGGCCAAATAAAGTGGTTTCCACCCGCTTTGAAGGCAGGGCTTTAGATGATGCATACTTCCAAAGAGGTGGAAACTAAATGGAAGCCATGCTCCGAGGCTAAAAACTGGAGCAAAAAGAAGCCGGGATATTCTGAGTTAGCTATCCATTCTAACCCTAACACTAAAGCTGCATATAAATACACTGGTGCAGATGCGCATTTAAAAAGGATGGAGCCAGTGTACCCAGGCAGTTGGGACGGCAATGCAAAAATAAATAAATAAATAAATAAATGACAGTCTGACATCTCCAATGGATATAAGTACAGCATACAACATAAACAAATTGGACAGTCCAAGAGGAGGCACGGGGTGAAGGGGGCATGTAGGTGGGCCCATGATTGTGCTTTGCCAGTGTTTTACTGGGCACACTGAAGTTCTGATGCCCTGTCCCTGTGAAGGATTGCAGGTGCAACTGTGTGGCTGATCAAAGGAACTGCCATTCACTGGGAAGCATCTAGGCATCAGGCGGTTGCTGGTGGTGTGTTTATGCAACAGTGCACATATATGTTGGGGAGGTGACAAAAATAAAATAAAAATAACCCAGTGGCGCTGTACCATGTGATCAGCCTGCCTTGGGAGTGACTGGTGCAGACAGTATTAATGTATTAATCCTTTTTTGGCATGGTGGCGGGGAAGGGGGGAATCCTCAAACTCAGAAGAAAAAGGATATTGCACTTTTTAACGCATTATCCGGAAGTATGTGCATTATCAATTGTGTAGACATCCTCTTCTAACGCCTTAGCATGGCAGACAGCAGATGGACGGTGAGTGGGATGGGGGGGCAGATTTCTTTGGTCTTAGGTACAGGTAGGGTTTACCTAATTTCCTTGGCATTTTACAATGTTTTTATTATTTTTTTCAGACTGGAACTGACCATTCAGAATTGGTACTATGGGGCTGTACAGACTGGCCAAAAGGTGTTGGGGTGGAGTGGGGGCATGGCGACCACCCGCCCCCTGCTCCAACTCTACCATCAAAGCGGCATCACACAACCCACTTGACCAAGCGGAGGGCGGTGTCACAACGTTTCTTCGGCATAGCGTTTAGATAACGCTGCACTGAAAAAATGGGGAAGGACGCCTTTTTTTCTGGGCCAAAAAGAAGCGGCCCAAAAAAGGCGGATTGGGGGTGTGCATGTGGTTGCTGCAGCCCCAATCCAGTGAGCAAAAGGGAGGCACAGATCCACCCCTTACCCACCATCTGTTTTGCCCCTTAGTTTCCACTCCCTCCTCCACTCTTGAAGATTATGGGAATTTAAATAGTTAAATCCCCCTTGCATTAGAAGGCAGGGCTCCCAGCAGCATCTTCCCACCCCCCTTATTAACTCTGACTTCTCTCACCCACTGCCTGGGAGAAGGGAGGGCTTAATTCTGCCTTAGTTCCTCCAGATTTCAAGCGTGGGGAGGGAAGATGAAAAGTTCCCCTTTTCAGGAAACTTTGCAGCATACAGTTTTCTTTTCCATTCTCTTTAAATGTATTCAAAAAGACCCAAACAACAGGTGATTGGGAATAAGTTTAAATGCTAACCTGTAGGAAGGTAAGGCAGAGAGATACCTGACAACAGAAGTGGAAGTATATTTGTACATATCCTTTGGTTTACACCCAAAGCAAAAATAATAATGGTGATGCGTTTGGCCAACAGAAATCGCATACATGTGAATATGTAAAAATGAGCTCAGGAGATGTGCAGACAAAAGGAATTGATTAAAAGCTGCAAAAACCTACACCAGTTCACATAAATGACCAGGCTTAAGTCTCAAGTCAAGTCTCAACTTTCTACCTTCATGTTTTAAAACTCCAATCTCAAGTCCTTGCAAGATACGTTAAAGTCAAGTCTCACGTTATTGGTGTTCCTAGGGTTGATGGTGCTGTTACTCATGGTATCATCCCCCCATTGGCCTCCTCCCATTTCACACCCTACTGAATTCTTAATAATGCTTTTTGTACTAATGTTACTCATAAATCCTAATGCCCATAAACCACTGAATATAATGCTAATAATTGTGACATATAACAATTAGCAAAATTAAAATTACACCTTCAAGTTACAATAGAATATGCACAGCCTAAATGTATTTACATATACATAGTGAAGATTTTATTAAAATGTGATGTTTTTAAAGAACATTTTTTAAAAATTAAAAAAATTAAAAATAACATTTTAAAATTTAAAATTTAAAAACATCTAGGGCCTCTTCTTTCTCCTCCAACTGAGCTTCAGCCCACTCCCACCATCTCTTAAAGCATTTTAAAGAGATACAGATGAATGCCACAGCCTGTTTCTGCCAGAAGGTAGGTGTTTCAGGAGCAGTGGTGTTACCCCATCTTAGGGTGTCTCCTGGTGTGATGCGCACCCCCCTAGAGATGTCACTGTCTCAGATCCAGAAGCCAACTTTAGCAGAAAAAAGGAGTGTGTGGGTGTGGATGTTGAGTTTTAATAACTAGAAAATCCAAAAATTAGATTTTAAAAAACCTAAATGATGATAGGCAATTTACCAAGATGACATTTTAGAAATATGAGGTCTACTTAGCTGCCTGTCCTACTGTAAAATGGAGGAGGCTTCTAAAGCTTTTCCTAGGAGTGACAGGGAAGACCCACCCTCACAGCATGGGGCACATTTTTCAGAGGGAAACAGCAAATGTATTAGGCAAAGGCTTGAAGCAGAAGGATCCCTAGAAGTCTCCTCCAATGTGCAGCAGAGACAGACTACTGAGTAGACCTCAACCTCCTCCTTAAGCTCATTACTTAATGTGTTTGCAGTTCCCCTCCAAGAAACACGCCCTGGCTTTCCTTGCCCGCTGCCCCTAGGAAAAGCATTAGAAGGTTCCTCTGGTAGACAGGCTGCTGAGTATACCTGACAGGCATGGACTGACTGCTGAGTAGACATCAACACCCACCTGAAAGCCAGAATGTGGGGCACGTTACTTGGAGGAGAACAGTAAACATGTTAGGCAATGGGCTTGAGGTGGGGGTTGAGGTCTCCCCAGAAGCCTGTCCCTTCTACAGATTTGAAGAGACTTCTAAAGGTTTTCATAGGCCTGTTACAGACAGCCAAAATAAAGCTGCTTCGAGTCACAGTGGAGGTATGGTGTTTTCAAATGCATGAATCTAAGTCCAAAAGTCCCGCACCATGCCACCTCCCGTTGGAGCGGGGCTTTGTGGTGCGACTGCTGGAGTCTTAGGATGCATGTATCATTGAAACACCATACCTCCACTGTGACTCGAAGCAGCTTTATTTTGGCTGTCTGTAACAGGCCATAGGAGCAGCAGACAAGACTTTTCCCTATAATGTGGAGGGCATTTCTTGGAGGGGGACAGCAAACGTGTTAGGCAATAGCCTTGGGGCAGGAGTCTACAGGAAGCAGTAGCTTCTTGTACGGCAAATGTAAAGTACTGCTTTAGTCACATGGCCGGTAGGCAACAAGCAGCGAAGTGGAGGCATTGTTCAAAGGAGAGAAACTGTTTTCCATTCTGTAATGTTGCTCAGTGATATTAGGCCAGCAAGTCAGTGAGTTGAGTCAAATCAGTGCATTATTTATTGTGGTGTCAAATCTAAGTCGAGTTACTGAAGCAACCTGAGTCTGACTTGACTCTGAGTCAATTGACTTGAGTACATCACTGCAATCCAAGAACATCTCGAGGACCCCATGACTTCTACCCTACATAGCTGGTAGCATCATCAAGCAGTCAAAAGTAGTTATGTAGTAAAATGAGTTTTTAAAACTTGAGAATCAAGCAGAACAGAAAATATGGTTAATTTCCTTCTCTGAATTAATATTTTACTGGACATTTTTATAGCTTTTCTTATACAAACAAAAGTAAACAAAAACCCTCCCAATTGCCATTTACTCCTAGTATACTTACTGAGGGGAAGTAATTACTTAATAAACAAACCATAACAAGAATTTATAATTCTTTTATAAATTTATAAATTTATAGTTTATAACAGAAAATCCCTACATCGTGTATTTATGTTTTTTAAAAAATAAAAAAGCTTACACTTTTGATTGGGAAATAGAGCAGCTGCTTATTTATCTGTTCAAAATGTTTATATGCTGTTTTCCTTTTACAATGTTCCACACAATTTACAACATGATAAAAACACAATTAACGTATGCAACAGTACCATAAACAAGCAGTCTAAAATCAGATAAAATCAGAAAATAGACAAACTAAACCAACACGTATTAATTACCCATTAAAAAACTATAAAGTCTCAGTATCAGTCATCTAATTATTCCTAGGTCTGCTTTGCTGGCAAGATGTTTCATTTGCCAAGGGAGCCAAACATCAGTTCTGTCTTTTGGCAGTATCTGGTGCCAGCATCAAAGACCTATGAATATTCAACCAACAAATCCATAGTAATGGACACCTATTAGGCATTCACGGGACTGTATTAGTTGACCTTTTCGGTTTTTCTAATTCTATGATTGCTAGTTAAACAATAAATTGAAAAAAATCTCTGCACTATTTATTCTAACCTCACCTGCTATATAACTGTCAGTCATGTTCACTGGTAAAAGAAGCTTAGGACAGATGTCCCATAATTTCTCTTGTGTGTTAGAACTGGGTGCAATTCCAGGCCTGCTCAAGAGTTTGGTACTAAGCCCTGACACTCATTATCGGTATAAGATAAGCTTTACTGATGGTGAATGATGCAGTAGATGGTACACAGCAGAGAAGCATTCCAGCCCTTTCACTGATAAGAGTCCAGCATCCTTTCACAGCCAGTGGTACAACTGGACTCCTAAACAATGAATTCTGCCCAAACAATCCATGCCCAGTGAACCAATTCCCCATTTCTGGGGATACATCCCCTCCAGGGTGAGTCAAATGGAGGGTGGACACTCAAAGGTTATAGAGTGCAGAAGTAAACAAAGAAAATAAAACTGTGCAAGTGTGAACCACCCCGTAGCCCATGATTATGAGAACTGAGCAAACTGGTGAGCAACAAGACAAAAATTCACTCTCCAGTCTGCCTGCAACCACCATAACTCTTCACAGTTTCAGAGTGTCAAGCTAATGCAAGGAGTATCAGAACAAGGTCACCAATACAAAATATCTCTTTCTAAATCATGTTAACCCTAAAAAATTATCTCTCTGGTTTCAGAGACCCAACTAAATACATTTTTTTCAAAACTCTGTTGCCCAATTGGCTATCTAATAGGACAACAGAAGAAAGATGATGGTTCTTTCAGAGAATATCAGTCTTTCTGGACATTTCATATCACTGTCAAGTAAACTTTTTATCAATACTTTTCCAATATATATAGAGCCAGTGTGGCATACTGATTTGAGTGTAGGAGTAGGACTCTGGTGTTTGGGGTTCAATTCCCCTGCTTAGCTGGGTGATCCTGAGTCAGACATCCTCTCAGCAGCAGAAAACCCCATGATAGGTCCCTCTTAGTATTGCCACAAGTTGGAAACATCTTGAAGGTAACCAACAACAAAGAATGATAACAACAACAGTAATAATAATTCCAAATTCTTTAATATTTGTTTTATATGATATCTAATAATATGCTAACTGCTTGACAATCACTGCATCAATAAAACCTCTTTCCTCCTTCCACAGGCTTACAATTTAAATTATGAAAGTCTCATCAGTGAAAATAAATCAAAGTCCACATGTATTCCATATTAAAATAGGCCAGGTCCCATTGCCTGTTTTTCGTAACATATGCTAGGCAGATTTAATTTGCTAAAATTATGATATCCCAAGAATGCCAAATGTTCTTGCATAAAAAGGCAAGAAATTACAAGGTATCAGTTAACTGGGATTTTTGTTTACATGAATAGCTTACCGTGTGTGTAAGTTATGGCAAACGGGACTGCCTGTTCTAGCCAAGATCATCATGGTTTAGCATGGATAACACAATTCTTAGGTTAGGGCAGATTTCTTTAGAACTGCCTACCTATGCACAAAATCTTAATTGTAAAACCTTGAGAGAGAGAGAGAGAGAGAGTGCTCCCACATGCATCCCTTTTAAAAACTTTTCTTGAGGTATCACTATTGGAATCCTGTGTGGATAAATGATGAAACCAAATGTCAAGAAAATATTCATGATGCCAGTACATACAATATACTGACAAGTACATATTGCTTGCAAGTATGCAAAAACAGGCTTCGTGGTAATATTGAGCACGAAAAGCAAGAACAAAGCCACAAACAAAAGGGCCACTGGCTACAGATGTGTTGTTTTGATCCAAACTGAGTCATATTCAGATGAGATCCAAATGTAGTCCATGGGAGTCAAGTTTGCCATGATTACTTCAAATTAAAGTTGTTTAAATGGATCTATTTTTCCAGTATGACTAAGTTGTTATCCTTCCCATTCCCTTTAAATGCAAGTTGTATGGATGTTTGCTTAGAGGCTAAAGGGGAATAAAAGGGGCCTGCTTCTGCTATGTGAAGATTCTGGAGATTACCGCACTGCGTTCTGAGAACGTTCTGTATCATAACATGATGAGAACCTTCCTGGAAAGGATATTACTGCATTAGCAAACTAGAACATGATCAGAACGGCATTTTACCGCACAGCGATTCCTTTTTCTTGAAACCGTTCCGAGAACATATTCCACCAAGGCCGAGAGAAATCCATTCTCTCATTCCTCCGTCTCCTGATTGGCTGAAAGAATGACAGGCAGGGAGGCGAGCGACTGCAGTGAGGGAAGGTGTGTGTGTGTGAGAGAGAGGGGGGGAAAGAAGGAGGGAGGTAGGGGAGGGAAGAAGGAGGGATCGGGAGGAAGGCAGGAAGAAAGAGAAATGGGGAGAGATGAGCCTTGCAAGTTGCATCCCAAGCCTCCTTTGCAAGGCTGGGAAGAAGGAGGAGCTCCATGCAGGTCTCTTCAAGCCAAAGGAAAGCAAGCTGCCAGGGAGGGGACTGGGCCAAGGGCAGAGCCCCGGCAGCCATAGCAGCTCTTTAAACCGGTTAGAAAAGAAGAGTCCTCTGCTGTCATCCCAATTCCCCTTTTTGGCTGCTTGTCACCCTTTTGCCTCCTGTGTGTGTGCGCATGTAATGTGTGCCATCATAGAATCATAGAGTTGGAAGAGACCACAAGGGCCATCCAGTCCAACCCCATTCTGCCATGCAGGAAATCACAATCAAAGCATCCCCAACAGATGGCCATCCAGCCTCCGTTTGATGACCTCCAAGGAAGGAGAATCCACTACACTCCGAGGGAATGTATTCCACTGTCGAACAGCCCTTACTGTCAGGAAGTTCCTCCTAATGTTGAGCTGGAATCTCTTTTCCTGTAGCTTGCATCCATTGCTTTGGGTCCTAGTCTCTGGAGCAGCAGAAAACAAGCTTTCTCCCTCCTCAATATGACATCCCTTCAAATATTTAAACAGGGCTATCATATCACCTCTTAATCTTCTCTTCTCCAGGCTAAACATCCCCAGCTCCCTAAGTCGTTCCTTGTAGGGCATGGTTTCCAGACCTTTCACCATTTTAGTCGCCCTCCTTTGGACACGCTCCAGTTTCTCAATGTCCTTTTTGAATTGTGGTGCCCAGAACTGGACACAACATTCCAGGTGGGGCCTGTGAGCTTCCCTCCCCCCTTTAATTCTTGTCTGGCTCTTTGCTATGGAATTCTGGGAGTTGTTTGCTTGCTTTTGTGTGGTGCTCCAAACAGAGGAGCTTTTGTGGGTTCCTTCCTGGAGGGAAGGAGGAGAAGGTCCTGGGCATCCCTGCCATCCCTGTTTCCTGCAGGCTGCCAGCACAGGAGCCCCGCTGGACATGACACCAGAGCCCCCCCCCCCCCCCCGCAGAAGCAGCCAGACCCTCTCCCTCTTGCTCTCTGCTCTGGCCCCCTGTTTCCCTCTCTCTTTCTCTCTCTTTCCCTCCTTTCCTCTTCTCTCCCTTGTCCCAACTTTCCTCCCTTCTCTCCCTCCTTCTTTCCCCCCTCACACACACACACACTCCTTCCCTCACTGCAGTCGCTCGCCTGCCTGCCTCCCTGCCTGTCATTATTTCAGCCAATCAGGAGATGGAGGAATGAGAGAACGGATTTGAGAACGGATAAGAATACCGCACACACCTCTGTTGGAACGTTCTCATCACGTTTCAGCTCGCTGGGAACACATTCGATCTGTACCCTCCTGGAACACATTTAGAACGTTCTGAGAACCCGATTGGAACACATACGTGCGGTATTCTTAAACGTGTTCCGTTCTCATCACGTGATGAGAACGTTCTCAGAACGCAGTGCGATAATCTCCTAAGTGACATGAAATGGCATGATGTTATTTCCTGTTGCCATTTGAGAGCGACTTTGGAGAAAAAAGTGGTATTTGAGCAGTATAGAGTTTTGAGATGCTTGTGGGGATGTGGTGGAAGTATTTTTATACATTTCCCCATGGCTGAAAGGTTTTCAGAGGTTTGGGCAAAAATGGCCTAAACACTCTGTTTTAAAAAGTTTGGAGAGATTGGCAAGATTTGGGGAACGGGTGGGGTGCTTCAGGAGGCACAAAAGTGGGGTCCAAGGATTACATGGAACCCATGGGTCATACTATTCCCAACCAACCCTGTTTCACACCCATTCACATTGGTGAGTGACTATCACTCTCTATATCTTGCCATAGCAAACTCCATTGTTTAACTGTGTCCTGAGTGGAAAAAGCAATTCCATTTGTCTCTCTTGAATCTCCCACCAGTTTGCTCCATTATATGATCTTGGGTTCTACGATTATGAGAGACAGAGAAACAGTTTTCCCTACTCATTCCCCCCCCCCCCACCTCAAAGCTAGAAAGCCTCAAATGCTGTAATAGATCCTCACATGGACATTAGAAACTGCAGAGTTATTAAGCTGTTAAGAATCACAAGGAAAAGCAGACTAAACATTACAAGAGTATTCTGATCTCCCTATTGACTAACTGGTGCTTTCTACTACTAATAATAAACTGATATGTATGGAAAAATTCAACCCTAAGTACTTTTCATTTGAGACATGCTTGGTATTTTGCCATTATGGCTATTTATGGCTGATGTTTCATGACTGGCTGATACACCTTTGGTATCATCCCACAATTTGCTATATGTTGTTGCATGGTGTTGAAAGGCAGACTTTTCAAAACTGGTATAAATGCCAAAGAGCATGTTGACTTCAGTGCCAGACTGCTCAGATTCAGTACTCAACTAGCATTCATTCATTAAATAGGCTGGTTGGTGTCTTCAGTTCACTAATGTCTCCATTCTTGAACCCAAATGTGGTCATGTTTCCCTTTGTTATTAGACTGAATGTTAAATAGTTTAATAGTGTGTAAAAGCACAAGCCAGTATTGTGTAGTGGTTTGAGCACTGGACTACAAGTCTGGAGATCAAGGTTTGATTTCCCACTCAACCATGGAAATCCACTGAGTCACACACTCTCAGCCCCAGAAACCCTCATGATAGGATCACCTTTGGAGTACCATAAATAGGAAATGACTTGAAGGCACACAACAGCAACAACAAACATAAGCACATTTTAGAAACATTTTTTTTAAAAAAGAGCACAAAGAGAATACTCCATTTTAAAGAATGGATATGAAACAGTCATGTTTTATCTATTCTTCACTCCCATCTATATCCTTGGGGCTTTTAAAAACTTTTTTACCTCAGCTATCTCCCATGGTCTTATAAAATGCCATCACACAAAATGGGACCTACACAGCAATATATCTCTGTGCTGGTTGCTAAAGTAAAAACTGGAGCAAAGTCTGGTACCTTTAATTGCTGTGTAGAAGAAGCAATTTCAGTGGGTGTTGCTTGTTACCTGATTGCATGATGAGCAACACCGGCTGAAATTACATCTTTTACATGACCATTAGAAAGCTGATAGGAAGAAAATTTGGAATGTAGCACCAGAGAACAGTTCTGTGATATGTTCAAAAGGCAAATAAATGGATCCATGAGGATATAAAGCTGGAATTATCCCCAGAGTCAGAATAACTAAACTGAGACTGTCATATTCTGGACACATCCTGAAAAGACAGGACCCACTAGAAAAGACAATTTTGCTTGACAAGGTGGAAGGCAGTAGGAAAAGAGGAAGGCTGCATCTCAGATAGACAGACTCAATCAAAGAAGCCAGGACCCCAAGTATGCAGGACCTGAGCAGATTGGGTGACTTGACGATCTCTCATTCAAAGGATCTCCATAAGCTGAAGCACACTTGACAGTTAACAACTGCAGTACAACCATTTAAGGTACAGGAGTTCTCTCTAGTTTTTAATCTGACAGCATTAGCTGGTTTTAAGATTTAAGACTGAAAAGCTTATAACATATTGTACAACAGTAAAAAAAAAAAGATAAAACAATAAACCGGCAAGATTTGCAGTCAGTATCTATGTTGCATTCACATTTAACTAATACAATGTGATTTATTTTAAATCTACAAAATAGGGGTGGAATTACAGCAGGTGAACATGCAATACACATTCTTCAATATCATTATTTTCATCAGAGAGAGAGCCCTTAAAAAACCTGGGTATTTAAGACTAGAAGAGTTAAAAATCATAATCTGCTCTTGGAAGCTAAGCAGGGTAGACTGGATGGGAGACTGCCACCAAATACCTGCTGCTATAGGTTATATGTCAGAGCAAGGAGCTGGCAAAACCACCACTGAGTATTTCACTGAATCATAGAGTTGGAAGAAACAATCAAATCACTACCAACAGATAGCCATTCAGCCTCTGTTTAAAAAACTCCAAAGAAGGAAACTTCAACACACTCTGGCACAGCATATTCCATTGTCGAACAGCTCTTACCATCAGGAAGTTCTTCCTAATGTTTAAGTGGAATCTCTTTTCCTGTAGTTTGAATTCACTGCTCCATGCCCTAGTCTCTAGAGCAGCAGAAAACAGGCTTGCTCCATCCTCTATATGGCATCATTTCAAATATGTAAACACAGTTATCATGTTACCTCTTAATCTTCTCTTCCTCAGCTAAACATACCAGCTCCGTAAATTGTTCTTCAGAGGGCAAGGCTTCTAGACATTTCACCATTTTGGTTGGACTCCTCTGGATCCGTTTCAGCTTCTCAATATTCTTTTGGAATTGTGGTGCCCAGAACTGGAAACAGTATTAGGTCCGTCTGACCAAAGCAGAATATGCTTGGCACTATTACTTCCCTCAATCTAGATATTATATTCCTATGGATGCAGCCTAGAATTGCATTGGCTTTTTAAGCTGCCACATCACACTATCAAGCTCATGCTCAGCTAAGATTCCTACATCCCTTTCACATGAATTGTCAAACCAGCTGTCACCCATCATTTATTGATGCATTTCATTTTTTTCTCCTTAGGTGTAGTACCTTACATTTCTTGCCTTAAAAAACCACCCATGAAATTCATGTGCTTACCATACATTGGCAGGTGACTTGAAGGCACATACACATGCACAAGTTTGATTACGACCAATAGGAAAATATTCAGCTTTGTCTTATATCCATAATAGGTATGGTATCTTTTCACATGATCCCCTTTTCGGCTGTACTTTTATAATTTCCCACTATATTATTTCCATGCCCCTTCTTCCACTGGAAATTACTAAGAATAAAAAAAGAATTTCTCAAGATTTGAATTTGTGTCCATGGACTAAATAAAATGCCCCATCCATGCTATCTAAAACACCTTTAGACTAACATGCATATTTTCAGATGGGTAAAAGGTCAGTTTACATTACTAACACTTAGAGGTTGTTTCTCAACATGCTGTTTAAACATCATGCCCTGAACAGAATAATACAGTGTGTATATTTTCACTATGTGATCACACTCAGAACTTCTATAAAACCTATAGATCACTCATTGCAGGCAGCAAATACTGCATACCTGAAGTTAAATCTCCCAGAAAAAAACAACATCTCATGTATTTGTGCATGTGTCTATTTGTGTACAATGCAGTGAAATATAGAGGATGTGTATGTGTGTATCATATTAGACTTTTAATCTTATGATATATTCTATCTACATAGAAATTCAATACAGTCTTAGAAAAACTCAGTACACCTGGCTGTTTCTTTACATAAAACATTGCTACTAAGAGCTACAATATACACTTCCCAAAAATTTACAGATGAAAAATGGGACACATGTGGCTAAGCAACAACAAAATGTAGGCAAGATGGCACACATTTGTAATGACAAAGAACATACAAGCTAGGGGAGGTTGCAGCAGTTGTTTTTGCCTGAATCTCAGAGCAGGGGAAGATCTTCTCCCTGAGATAACCAAGTGTGAACTACTTTTGCACTTTCAACCTAGCTTGTAGCAACTGAAGTAAGCCAAGGACAAAGAAGGAAAGTAGGAGGACCAATAAATGGGCATTTTAAAAGAAGTTGAAAAAGTGAGGCAACAGAGGATTAATTGGGACTGTCACTGCCACATTAGGACAGTTGGAGAGTATTACATTATTTAGGAAGAACAGATGAAGCGGCTAAATGGGTAGCACAGAGTATTTTAGATACTCTGGCACAGTTCTGGATCAGAAGTGGTTGGGTGAGCTAAATTATCCTGGTGGTTGCAGCCCTTTCCCTTATGCTGAGTTCAGCAGACAGGATACACCAAGGAGAGGTAGGGCTCTGATTTTTGCAGATATGATTATTTGAGCTTTTGATTAATATGTTCTCTCTAGGAATCTCTAGGTCTTCCAGCACAACTCTGCCAGAAGTTGATCACAGAGATCTGCCAGAGAACATAAAAGTTCCTAGAAAAAACACTTCTCTAGGCATTTGTAGGTCCTCCAGCATGATTTTATGATGAACCTCTGGCAGATGTTGACCATAGAGTTGCACGGGTGGACTGCAAATTCCAAGAGAGGTGTTCTCTTAGGTAAAAAAATAGTGTTTTTTATTTGCAGTTTTTCAGCATTCACGGGCATCCTTCACTGCTAACCCCAGTGAATGTGAAGGGATCACTGTAACCTCAGGCACCTGATGTTGGGTTTGGGGAAAGGGCAATAGAAGTTAGTTATTTAATGTATTAGCATTTTTATTCCCTACTTCAGACAGCAAAATATCTTAAACGAAATCTGTTTTCTCCATGTCTGCCTTAGCATTCTCCTCTAAAAATGTTCCTACAAAGCATTTCAAAATGTTGGACTGTCTTTATCACAGAACACTGAACAGCAGAGACTTTCATATATGCTCTACAAGAATGAAGAACCTGTAGCATGCTCATTCTGCTAGCAATTTAAGTTTCTAGGTATAGGCAGGTCTATCTGTTTTACATTTCTTTTGCTGTAAGCATTTGGTTATTTGTTGTCTGACTCTTGTCATTTTATACTAAGTAGTAACATTCTGCATGGCAAAGCAACACACATTTTTATAAAGTAAAGAGAAGATCAAATAAATAATAGCGTCAAAAACTATTTATAACCCTACCTACAAAAATGTCCAGTGGTATAAATTTATGAACAGGTTTCCCGTTGTTTCATTCAAACAGCGACAGAAAAGGGCAATAAAATGGTTGAGATATCCCTCATTAAAACCAGGCAGTAAAATTTCATACTCACTCCATGAAGAAATGTTTATAATTTGCTGCCAAAAAAATGCAAGAGCCCCTAGGTTCTCTGCCTCAGTTTAAATTTTATCCCTACAAGCCACTGATTAAGATGTTACCCTTCTCGACATATTCCTCTGAATAAAAACTTTTTATAAACAAATCCTCAAATAATTGGCAATACAGTTTGTAGACGGTTGGGGAGAGGAAATGCTGATTAAGAAAAAATATAGAATGATGGCAACCACAGAGCCTTATAGCTCCAAGTAAATTGATTTTTTGTCTTGACAAATTGTATCATACCATTTGCATTGCTTATGTTCTCACTCACTTGTAATTTTCTTATAGTAGGAGTGAACAACTTATGGCTCTTCAAATGTTGTTGGACCGTGACTCCCACCATCCCACATCATTAGCTATGATGGCTAGATAAATGATAGAGGTTGCTGCGCAAAGGGCCAGAAAGTGGTCCAGAGATAACATTGTGTAGTAAACACATGGTTTCCTTCTGAGATGAGTTCCTCATACTTATGCTTGCTGGTGGAATTTTCTAGCAGCCATGTATTGTCTTCCCAGCATCAAGCCAGATATTAAGAGGGATATTCAAGTTGACTGACTCATGGTGACCCTATGGATGAGACATCTCCAAGTTCCACTCTTCTCAACTGCTCTGCTCAAGTCTTGCAAAGTCTACCCATCTGGTGTGTGGTCTTCCTCTCTTTCTAGTGCCCTCTACCCTTCTCACCATCATTGTTTTTTCTAATGATTCATGCTTTCTTGTGATGCGGCCTAAGTAAAACAGTCTCTATTTGGTCATCCTACTTCCAGAGAGAGTTCAGGGGTAATCTGTTCTAGAACTCATTTGTTTGTCTTCTTGCCCATCCACAGTAACTTCAGCACTCTACTCCAACACCACATCTCAACTGAGTTGATTTTCTTTCTGTCAATTTTCTTCAGTGTCCAGCTCTCACATCTATACATGGTGATGGGGAATACAGTGCCATGGATTAGCCTCACTTTAGTGTTCATCTAGTTCTTTCATAGCTGCCCGCCCCAGTCCTAGTCTTCTGTTTTCTTGACTGCATTCTCCGTTCGGTCAAAATCTGATCCAAGGTATGGGAACTCTTAGACTAGTTCAATGCTCTCATTATCTAGGTTGAATTCTTCTAGATCGTCTGAGGGCATTATTTTTGTTTTCTTAATGTTCAGCATTAAGCCTAGCTTGGCACTTTTGTCCTTAATAATTGCTCTAGGTCCTTGTTGGTTTCTGTTAGTAGTATTGTGTTGTCTGCATATTTTAGGTTGTTAATGTTCCCTCCCACGATCTTCACTCCTCCTACTTCTGAGTTTAAGCTTCTGTGCTTCTGCATACAAGCTGAATAGATAGGGTGATAGCCTGACTCCTTTGCCAATTGAGAACTGTTCTGTTTCTCCATATTCTGTTCTAACAGCAGCTTCTTGTCCTAAATACAGGTTATGTATCAGAATGATCATATATTGTGGCACTCTCATTCTTCTATGAGCAATCCATAGCTTTTAATGATCTATGACAGTAGCCCCTGGCCAAATCTGTGATAAAATTCTTTTCTGTTGAGTTAGGTGGTTAGGCAAGGAAGAAAACATTAAAACCAGAAACTTTGGCCCGATTTAAACGGGCGCTATGAGGCACCCCGACACATGCGAAGGGCGGCACTTTCAAACGCCCCTCGCCCCTCACACGTGACAGGGCGTAACAATGGCGGCGCCCTATACACATGGGCACCACCATTTTGACGTGACGGGCGCCTAGCGTCCGCACGTTGCAGCACCCAGGTGACATCGCGAGTGCGGCAATGGCACACTGTGGCATCACTGGCGCACCGGAAAAAGAAGCCGCTTTTTGCGGCTTCTTTTTCTTGCCACCGCCAAGCCACGCGGTATATTTGCTACGGCTTGCTAGCGGCACAAACAGCACCGCCGCCAGACCATCATTTAAGGACGGTCTGTAGTGCGCCTTAGATACATTGAAAAGAAAACTAAAATGTTGTGCTCTGCTGATTGTTGACAGCAATACTGTGCTTTTCACTCCACCTGTGTACAACTCTTATTGTCAGCCCACCCAGCCACAGTTCTGGACATGAGAAGTTCTGGTTAATGACCCATATGTTTTTGATACAGAACAAAAGACAAGTGGAATAATGAAGTCTACAGTGGGTTCTTCACAGAAGGTGTGAAGTCATGATGTTTTTGCATGAGCAAAGGAGGATCATGAAATTATACTCCTGTCTGGAATTAAAAGCCAGTGTGATATACTAGTTTGTGAATTAGGCTATGACTCTGGAGACCAGGGTTCGAAACCCTGCTCGGCCATGGAAAACCATTGGGTTACTCTGGGCAAGTCACATTCTTTCAGTCATAGAGAAAAGCAAATCTTGCCAAGAAAACCTTGGAACTTCCTGGTAAGCACCTCACGTTTGGGGACAAATGTTATTTACTATCTTCCCACAGCAGCTTCATAGCAACATGAAGGCATTTTTTTAAAGTCATGATAAAAAATAGATATGTGTTTATTAGGTTTACAATTAAATCCACATTACCAAGCACACCTTCAGCAGCACATTTAACAGGCCACAGGCCTTTCAGATATTTTCTTAATTATCTTCACACTAAATGTTTTTCTTATTTCATGCAATTATAATATTGGATTAAATACAGTAAAATAATGTACAGTAGTACTCTGACCCCTTCTGCTGTCAGTTTATAGAGGTATGTATTTGTGATGTTCTGCAAAAACAACTTGTACCCACCAAAAATGGAAGCTAGATGCTTAACATGTCCAGAACGGTAGCCCTGTTTTGAGCTCTCCCCTCAACCAAACAACATTTACACAGACTCATTCCTATAGGAAAGTGCACCAATCTGGCAAATATAGAGTTTGAATCCAGCCTTGGCAATGTAAACTCACTGGGTGACTTTGGGCAAGTCACATGCTCTCAGCCTCAGAAGATGGCAATGTGGACAGTGCCAGGATGAAGCTTAACAGTCAGCCCTCCCCTGAAGAAACTTGCCAAAAACTCCATGACAGGGTCACCTTAGAGTTGCCATGAATTAGAAACAACTTGAAGACACACAACAACAACAACAACAACAACAACAACAACAGTGTGGAAGCAACACAACAAAGCCTCTTGCCCCGGTCATCTGTTACAAGGCATATCTGACCACTTTGGAACAGAGCAAAAGTAATCTGCAAGTCTCCCCAGTTTCATAGAAAACACAGACCATGAATAAACCAAAAATGTATTGTCAGACGTCCAGTGACATAACAAGTCTCAGAATGAATTCTTTCTGCTGCTTTCAGTTTTGATCTTCTGTCGGTAACCTTTCTGCTCTAGAGTGCAGATTCCTCTGCATCGCAGTAATAGCTAGAAGGAATGCAGAAGCGCAACCTACCAAAGGATAAATGGTTCAAGGTCTGTTAAACAATGGATAAAGTGTAATTAAATTACAACAGAGGATCATCACTAATATTATTATTTATTATTATTATTAACCTTTATTTATGAAGCGCTGTAAATTTACACAGCGCTGTACATACAATCTTTTTAGTTAGGGCCTAAAATGCAATGCAGTGAACTAGAATCATTCTATTGTCCAAGTTGTAACCACCAAATTATTGTAATAAAGGTGTTCACACACACAATTGCCCATGAAGCTTTCTATTTTTCTTCTTAGGAGTTTATCACACGGGGAAAATCCCATGCAAAAATGGGATTTAAAAGGCAGAAAAAACCCGCGAAGCAGATAGATTTTTCACACAGGTTGTTGTTAAACTTGTGTTAAACAGACTGAAAGTAAACAAAGCCTCTCCTTTTTACTTTTGGGCTTTTCTGAAAGTGAAAAGGAACAGCTTTTGTCTACTTTCCTTCCACTTTCCGTTCAGGTTAACATTATTTTAACAATGACGTCCTGTGAAAATCAACCCGTTTTTGCAGTTTTTTTCCAATTTAAACTCCCGTTTTTGCATGGGATTTCCCCGTGTGATAAACCTTAATACAACAGTGATTCCCCATTCTCATTTTTTGTCCACTGAACAGCTTCTAAAGCACGTATTGTATGGGAGTGCTTTCCTGCAGGCCCCCAGCGATTTCCATCATCCTTCACCACTGATCTCATTTTCTAAGACTGATGGTAGTTACAGTCCCCAAGCTGCTCTTCGGTTTCTTTTCCCTCTGCATTGTGTGCAAGCAGTGTCTTCCTCCCAGGCTCCCTGCATGCCCTCTGCTTGTTTGGACTGAGGCCTCACTTTGGGTAGTTCCCATCAGCTCTGCCTTTAACAACTTCCCGTTTCCTGGGGCCCATCTGTTGCCTCCTGCTTGACCTATCAAGCATTTGAAAGTTCTCATGTCCATAGACTCCATTCCTCGCTGCACCATCTGGGTTCTTCTTTGCTCTTGCATCCTTTGCCACATGGTCGGTTTCATGACAGTCATGGAATTGGTAGCTGTCATGCTTTCCCTGGCTTTTGGTTCTGCCTTCACACGCTACCTTATATACATGTGAACACTGAGTTCGATGGGAAAATGCCAAATGCCACCAGTGATCTTTTAGCTGCAACAACAGAAGAGATGTCAAGAACATAGGAAGACGGCAAACTGCTTGCGTAGCAGGGGACAGCTGGATCATATCTTCAGGCAATGATAAAGCAGGAGTTTGTTTTCATACCAGAATGAGAAAAAACCTCATATCAGCAAGGACAAGAGAAGTAGGAGCTTCCTCCCTCTCCTGCATTCCTCTGAAACACTGATTAATGAAGTTTTCTGTCTGATAGAGCCTCTTCATGACAATAGCAACATATCAGCAAATACAACATATTGAAGAAGTATTTTTAAGGGTCAACACAGCTAGTATGTGCAAATGCATTTCATTTATTTGTTTCCAAAGCTTTGACAGCAGTATGGGAAAAGAAGAAGTATGACTGGATAAATTTGTTTCCAATGGCCACAGTCCTGATGAAAATTTACTCCACTCCAGTAGTATTATTTGGCTATGGAGGAAAGCTGTTATTGGCCCTGTACAGATGGGCCCTTTGCAGCATGTACACAACGTGCTAGTGTTGCCTTGGGGTGCTGCGTGCACACGGCCCGCAACCCTAGCACGTTGTCAGCATGCCGCAGTTGTGCAGCGCCATACAAACAAGGTGCACAATGATTACGTCGCAGCTGCGCTGCCTATAAACGGCGCTGCGCAGCTGCGACGTAACGGAGCTGTCTCTGGTGCTTTGCGGTGCCACAAAAAGGAGCCACTTTTTACAGCACCTTCTTTGCTGCGTAGCTGTGCAGCGCCATGTGTAGGCGGAGGTGCTCCTGTGCAGCAAAGAGAGGTGCCAAGGAAGCACCTCTTTTTGGCAGTCTGCACCCCGCCATTGGCACCTGTAATAAACTAGGAGGAAGATAATTCCATCTGGCCCAGGCGTGTAACTAGCTAACCAGCCCAAGGTCTTGCCTACTGCCTGCAAGTGTTATGTGTGTGTGTATCCATCCATATCCTTAGTGAGGAAAAAGGAAGAGGAAATTGGCCAAATTTCAAAGGAAGTAGATTAAAGTATTTCCTTCCTTAGGTTTTTTTTTTTTTTGGTGGGTTTTGGGGGCTATGTGACCATGTTCTAGAAGAGTTTATTCCTAATGTTTCGCCAGCATCTGTGGCTGACATCTCTGAAGAGGCCAGCCATAAATGCTGGCAAAATGTCAGGAATAAATTCTTCTAGAAGATGCTACAGAGCCCCAAAAACCCACAAAAAACTATGGATGCCAGCCACGAAAGCCTTTGACTTCACATATTTCCTTCCTTTTTGGTGAATCAAGACTTTCTTCTTCCTCTTTCCGTTTCTTGGGTGTAGAAAGTACCAGGATGAAACTTTACATGCTTAAGAAACTCCTTTGGTTAGCTTTAACTTTAAATTAATAGTCATGGGGGTTATTATTTTCATTTTTTCAATATGTAGTTGCTTGTTAAAACCATGCAACCTTGCACCAAATGCATTTTCTTTCCTCATAACTTCTTAAAAGGCTAGATTTTTATTTTTTCAGAAGGGAGGTCTGTAGGAGCAGTTCGAAACTACAAAATTATTGCATCAAAGTTCTGGAGAACTACAGCTGAGTCCAACAGCTGAGGAATCCTGTTTGTCTCTCTAGGGAAGAGTATAGAGTTTGGGAAACATCCTAAAATAAGGAGGGTTCTCAGTGATTCTTTAAATGGAAGAGGTGTAATTCACTGGGAGGAGTGGTAGCAAAAACCAAAGGGAATCTGTTTCTTGGGGAAAAGAGAAATGAAACCCCCAGGAGTCAAAGGAGTTTATCAGACAAGGGAAATTGAAAGTATAATCCAATGGCAATCCAAACGCAATCATAGGGTTTAACATTATTGCGTGATAGACTACCACACACAATTTCGGACAATGGGAAGTCAGTCCAAACGCAATCATGGGGTTTCACGTTATTGCGTGATAGACTACCACATGCAATTTTGTGCAATGGTAAGCTATTTTCAGGCAATGGAAAGTCAGTTCGAACACAATTCGAATTCACGTAAATTCGCTGAACTAGTGAATTCACGTGAATGCGTTCTGGCCCCACTTTCTTTTCATTCTAAATTAAGAGAAATTCCTCTCGTGTGATAAACTCCAAAGGAGGCTGTGTGGACTACAGAATCCCAGAATTCTGTATTCACAGTTCAGGGTGGGGATTCCACACCCTCCAAATGTTCTGATTTGGCAGGGACAATGCTGATCAGTCCTCTGTCACCTCACTTTTTCAGCTGCTTTAAAATGTCCCAGTTTCTCTCTTTTTCTCCCACTTTCTTCCCTTATCCTCGACTTGCTTCAGTTACTGCAAACTGAGTTCAAAGTGCAAAAGTAGTTCTCATTCAGTTAACCTGGCAGGAGGAAGATGTGAGAAGAGGGCAGGATTGTGTCCTTCCCAATAGACTTGAGCAAAAGCGAAGCGCCACACACTGTCCTAATTTGCATGTTGATAATCTTTGCTGTCTTGGTCTGATGTTGCTTGGCCACATATGACCCAATTTTCATCTGTGTAATGTTAGGAGTATGACACTGATAGCAACTTGCCTAGGAAAGCTGGAAAGAGACAAAGATAGCAAGGAATGAATGCAAGCAAACACACTAGTATATGGATTTGAGAATAAAGCTGGAAATAAGCAAAAAGCTTCACAGAAAAGTATGGGTTTTGAGAAAGAAGGAAACAGAAGGAATAAAGAGACAAATGGTACCTTTTATGTGTTCAGGTCAGTTGGAACTCTTTAAGGCATAAAAGGTAGTAGAAGAGAAAATGGCTGCTGCCACACTGCAGAATGAATTGATGTGGCTTTAAATATTATAGCTCAATCTTATGGAATCCTGGGATTTGTAGTTTGTTGTGGCACCAGGGCCTCTCGAACAAAGAAGGATAAATAGCTCACAAAACTACTAATCCCAGAATTCCATAGCATTGAGCCATGGCAATTAAAGCAGTGGCAATTTACATTACTTCTGCAGTGTAGACACAGCCATATTGAAGCAAGAACATTTGAAGAAGGAGGAGATCTTTGGATGGCCAATGCTGGTAAAGGTCAAGAACAATGATCTAAAGCAGGGATATATTGGGAGGCAGAGGCAGAAAAATAAGACAAAGATAGGAGGTTAATTCCGGCCTGGGGGCACAGGCAGGTCACAGCATCCTCATGACGTACGCCCGACTCCCCCCCCCAGGGCTCCCTGATGCTGAGCGCTGCTCCAAACAGTGCGCGCCTCCAGCACTGCGTCCAGATGATGCAGCACCAAAGGAGCACCATATAGCTGCGCCACTGCAGCAATGGCTCTCTTGAAAGGCTAGATCGAGGTTGCCATGGCCCCAATCCAGCTAGGCAAGGGGCAGCTGCAGCCCCATAGAATCATAGAGTTGAAAGAGACCCCAAGGGTGATCCAGTCCAACCCCCAACCATGAAGGAACTCACAATCAAAGCACCCCAACGGATGGTCATCCAGCCTCTGTTTAAAAGCCTCCAAAGACGGAGACCACCACATTCCTAGGTAGTATATTCTGTTGTAGAACAGCTCTTACTGTCAGGAAGTTCTTCCTAATGTTGAGGTGGAATCTCTTGTCCTGTTCCAGGTCCTATTTTCTGTAGCAGCAGAAAACAAGCTTGCCCCATCCTCAATATGACACACCTTCTCAATGATTCTAGTGAGTCAAACATAACAATCACTCTTTTTTCTTTTGCAACTGCTGCCAGTGAGTCCATGTATATTCTTCCTTACTCTGCTTCTTCCCTTCCATGGCTTCATCAGGTCCTGATGCTAAAGAAAAGACACCTGTTTTTTTAAGAGCACTGGGCACTGAGTCAATAAGCAGAAATGTTTAGGGCTATCTTTTCACGCCTCTTGGGAGCACACACAGCTACTGTACAGGGTTGTGTGATATATGGTTTCCAATAGCTGACTCTCTGCCCAGAAGGTCTTGAAATGAACCAGTGTGTCTGTGAGGTTAACATCTGGGAATTCCTCTGTGCTATTGAAGAAGATCACACATTTGAGTCTGCTGTCTGCTGAGAGTGATAATAGCTCAAGCACATGCTTTGCATGTAGAAGGTCTGGCTTAATCTCTTGCATCTTTTGCTTTAATAATGTTCTAAGGTAGCAGAGAAGGGAAGTAGCTTGGAATGCTGTTGTCAGTAACAGTACAGGATAGCAGTTCAATGGTCTGAGTCATCTAAGGATGCTTTCTTTGCTTGTGCAGCATTACTTCTCAACATGTGCTTAGAGTATGTGCCAAAATTCTATAGAATATAAGAGTTGCTTTAAAATGAGTGATGGAAGAATCAAAATGTAATTGTTTTTCGGAATTGCATTCTTGACCTCTGGAACCAATTCATATCACTTTCCCTGCATGCACTCCTTGAATTGATGACCATCTTTTACTGGATGCCAATTAAGGGGGAAACGAGTTTTTTATTTTATTTTTTTCAGATCCTCACAGAGTATTAAGCTGAACCTTAAATCCCTACAGTCTTTTCTGTATCTATAAAAAATAATTACAGAATGGAATATGCTCAGAATAAATCTGTGCAGATTTTTTCTTTGGAAGAAGCCAACCCTGACCTTTTGCTCCCTATGGAAAATCTTTTCATGCTTGATTCCAAGAGGTAAGCAAAAAACAAACAAACAAACAAACAAACAAACAAACAAAAACAAACCCAATACAGCCAACAGGAACATTTTTCTGTTGTTTTATTTGATAACATGTACTCTTATTTTTCATTTTTTGGCATGAGTTGTGAAGTGTCCATTCTAATTTTACAAAGGTCCACTAAGGTTAATCAACAGTCTCTGGGGCAGAAGAAGACTTTAATTTGTCACACAGACACACAGAGATATATATGCAGGATTATTGCACATATGTTAATGTTTATCTAATGTTTAATGAACCAGTCCTGTGCTTTGAGATCTGCTGGGGATGCCCTTCTATCTGTCCGACCACCGTCACAGGTACATCTGATGGGGACACAGGAGAGGAAGGCCTTTTCAGCAGCTTCCTTCAGGCTCTGGAACTGTCTTACCAGAGAAATTAGACTGGCACCCTCCCTGCTTTCTTTCACTTTTCTCTTTAGACATAGGTTTGATGAGGGACTCTATAAGGCCTGTCTCACCTAAACACTACACTGCAACATGCTAATTGTTGTGCTACGGTGTGTGTGCGCGCGCAAATGTTTAATGACATGTTTTTTTAACCTGGGCTTAATTTTTTGGTTTAATTTTTTTTTAACTTTTGTGAATATTTAACAATGTCATTTTTAATTTGTGGTAAGCCACTTTGAGTCCTGAACTGAGAAAAAGTGAAGGAGGAGGAGGAGGAGGAGGAGGAGGAGGAGGAGGCCATAGTGGCATAGTGGTTTGTGTTCGACTGTAACTCTGTAGACCAGGGTTCAACTCCCTGCTCAGCCATGAAATCCACTTGATGGGCAAGTCGTACTCTCTCAGCCTCAGGGGAAAGCAAGGGCAATCCTCCTCTGAACAAATCATGGCAAGAAAACTCCATGATAAGTTCCATAAGTCAGAAACAACTTGAAGGCTCACAGCAACAACAACAACAACAACTCTTGCATCAGCCATTCACAACTTGCAAAACTGTTAGCATTTAAACATAAAACTGCATTCAAATAAGCAGTCAAACTCCAGTTCAATGGGTAAATATTATAATATTCTATCCCAATTCAATGCAAGTATGGGAGCTCACCTTCCTAATCACAAGAATTTTGTTGGAATGGGATATCTTCTAATAGGCCAAGCAAATAGGCCCAAAGGAGTTCTCATCCACTAAAATTACTTGGAAAGCCATTTATACATATTAGATATTACACAAATGCAAAGAACAACTGAGTATATTAAGATAGAATTCTGAATCCTCTTACTTTCAAAATAGCCAGAAATTACTGTTAACAGAGTACAAAGCAGGAGAATGCTTACACGATTCACACTCTACAGTTCACAGAATTGGTGAATACCACAATTCTCATTAGAAGGGTTTTTTTTCTAACAAAGCAGTGAGTAAAAGGGACATTGCATTTATTTTACAGTATTTTAAACTACTGTGCTGCTTCATTAATTTGTAAGATCTCTTCTCTGAGTATAAACCCATGCTTGCATTACATACTGCGAATTACAAAAAAGGCATGAAAAGAAGAGACCAGGCTGTTTAGTTGAGAAAAGGACGTAAAACATCTTAAGTATCTCTTTTTTCTTGAAGAATTCCTAACACAGACTTTTATAAGCCTCTCATTTGTAAGATAGTTATTAGCATGCATCCAATCTGCCAAATAATAATAGAAGGTTTTAACAGTCACATACGTTCAGTTCCAAAACAGATGTTCATGGATAAAGTCTTAGATACTATAAAGTTGTTATTAAAACAAATGATATTGTTCCAAGTGAATAACTTATTTAACACTATTATTTTCAGTAAAATCATCTGAAGGAAAAGTTTATCTGCAGTTTTGATTCTATAATAAGTGCCAGATTTTCTGAAGTATATTGGTAGTTGGTAATTATAGTAAATATGAAGAACAAAGGAAGAAGGGAGGAAAAGCCACTTTGTTTGGATCAGCATATTCAGAGAAAACAGCTAAAGTGTGGCTTACATTAGTATACATCTATCTCTCACACTAAAAGAACCCAACAAGATTGTTCCATTCCAAATTGCTTCATTTTTTACTTAAAATGTAAACTAAACAGAGCCATTTCTCCAAGCCAGAGAAAACATATTGGTTGAAAGATAGGAAGTTATCATATACTGATGCAGACCTTTGATCTGTTTAACTGAGCAGTGTCCATGCTGTCAGCAGCTGTCCAGAAATATCTCCTACCTTAAGATCCAAAGGATTAGTCTTTTTACTTACAAGCTTGAGTCCCCAGTAGGGTTGCCATAACCCGGTGGGAGGCGTGACTCCCCCGCTTTCTAGGGGGCGTTCCCGGTCCCGTCACGCCCTCGCATGGCTGCTCGGCTCCTGGCCCTGCTGCATCCCTATATTGTGATAAGGGCTGGAGCTGGCAGGGGAGGGCTCTGCTGCTCTGCCTTGCCCCTATTGGCCAGCCCTCCCAAGGAGCAGGCTTAGTCAGGCAGGGCAACAAGGCGCAAGGAGGAGCAGGGCCAGGCAGGTCGGCAGCAGCAGTGGCCCCCGCCCATCCAGGCAGGCTGCTGGGAGAGGGGAGGAAAGGGCCCTGGCCTCTGGGGCAGCCCGGCCTGGGGAACGAAAGGGCCCTTTCCTGGACCCCCTGCCCCCCAGCCCTCCTCCTCCTGCTGCTCTTGCAAGGAAGGGGCTCTGAAGTGCTGGGAGAGCTACCTCACTAAAGGGGAGGGGCGCCTCAGGGACCCAGCCGTCGGAGAGGAAAGAGGAGGAAGAGCCTCAGCAAGGCTCAGGAAGAGGCGGAAGGGGCTGGCACCCGGGAGGAGGCAAGGGCACCTTCCAGGCCCTCCTGGGCCCTGGCTCCCCCCAGGATCGCCCCCGTCCGGGACATTAGAAGCCCCCTCCCCAATGCACCACCCAAACACACCCCTCTCCTTTCTAACCCTCTCTCTGACTCCCTCTCCCCCTGTTTCCCCACTTTAACTAAGTCCTCTCTAACCCCCTTCTATCTACCGCCTTCTCTCCATCTAAACCCCCTCCAACCCCTCTCTATCTACTCCCCACTCTCTCTAACCCAGTGATCCCCAAACTGTGCTCTTTAAGTAATTTTGGACTTCAGCTCCCAGAATCTCAGACTACTGAGTAACATGTCTGAGGCTTCTGGGAGTTGAAGTCCAAAAATCTCTTAAAGGACACAGTTTGGGAACCACTGCTCTAACCCCCTTATTTAATAATAATAATATAATAATAATAATATGATTTATTTATATACCGCCCAACCACTGGGAATCCGAGCGGTTTGTGAAATTCACAGATAGCCAAACTACACAGGCAGATCAGCTCCTGGCACTGAACAAGCAGAGCTCTGCTCTGGAGCCACAACAAACAACATTTCCCAGAATTCCATAGCATTGAGCCAGGGCAGTTAAAGTACTGTCAGACTGGGTTATTTCTGCAGTGTGTGTGTAGTCTGAGAGCCCTGCAGAGAGAACAACTGTGGTGCTTTACAATTTAAGCCCATCTAACCCCCCTCTATCTAAGCCCTCTCTAACCCCCCTCTATCTAACTCCCTTATTTAAGTCTCTTCTAAGCCCCCCTCTAACCCCTCTCTATCTTACTCCTCTTTATCTAACCCTAAGCCCGTCTAGGTACCCCATCTAGCCCTCCTTCTATAGCCCCCTTTTTCAAACCCCCTTATTTAACCCCCTTCTATCTAACCCTATATATTTTTTAAAAACCCAGCAATTTTAGTGTCTTCCATTTTGATAAAAGTGTCCTACATTTGAAAATGTTGTCCTACATTTGTCCCGGTTTGAAGGTCCTGACTTATGGCAACCCTAGTCCCCAGCCATACCTAGAGATCCCATTTGTACCCCGAGACCAGGCAATGAGTGATAGAATGGGTTCTATCTTTGAGTTAGCAACACACCAGAGTCATCTTTCCAATCTTTTACAGGCTTTCTGAACGGATGAAGGAATTTATGTTGTTGTTCTGTACCTTCACGTAAGTTCAGACTCTAAGGTGAACCTAGCACAGGGTTTTCTCTGAAAGTTTCTTTAGAGGGAGTTTGCAAGAGCCATCCTTGGATGCTGAAAGAGTGACTTGCCCAAGGTCACCCAATGGTGACCATTACACTACACTGGCCTTCTGGATGAAGGAATAGCAAATACGAATTGGCAAAGGGAGGGTTGACTTTTGGGAGTTCCTGGAGGAGTTTAAAAGAAGTTGTCTCACCCCGCATGCCATCCACATTGAGGCTCTGGACTTCTTTCTACTGGGGCTGCAGGAAGATTGCTGGTAAGGATTATGGACTAATATTTCTGTATCCCTTTTGCTTTCCTTTGGGCAGTTTTGGTATAAGACAGGGACCAGTTTTCAGGGAGTCAGAGTCTGCAAGCCCACAGTCGAGAGTTTATTTTAAGTGACACTAAGGGTTGGAGGCATCCAGGCATATGCCCAGCTTGAAGTCCTGTGCCTCACATGAAGTGAGGGAGGAATCACGCAGTGGGGCATCCATGCCCCTCATTCCATGTTTCCCCCTGCAACTGGCCAGGCAAACTGGTTTCCATTAATTGGTAGGAAAGCCATCCAGTATTTGGGTCTGTGCCCTCATGTGAAGCCAAGTCCCTTAACCTATAATGGAGTGGCATTTAATATTATAAATGTATGTTGGTCTATGTTCTTCTTCTATCAGGCCTCTGCCCTGTCACTCACCCTTAGGACTCTAAAGTGTGTGCTCTATGACTGGGATAAAGTTTCAAATGGCTCACAGAAACAACGTATTTTGTCCACATTATCACTATTAATACACACATGTACAGTGATTATACAGGTAGTGTTCCTGTTTCCCCCACTGCCACAAATTGTTTATCAGTCCTTGTTTCTTTCTGAGGATAACCAATTTTCCATCACTGAATGCATGGACTGAAGATACAAGATTCCGCAACCTTGCTAAAATCAAACAGACTGGAAATTGATTGTTACCTGGATGGCTAATGACCAGGAAACCCCACTTGGGGCTCCATCATGGAAGACAGATTGGATATAAATGAAAAGAATCATAGAGTTGGAAGAGTAGAGACTCAAGGACCATCCAGTCCAACCCCCTGCCATGCAGGAACATTTAAGAATTAAAGAATCCCCCAAAAGATGGCTATCAAGACTCTGTTTAAAAACCTCCAAGGGAGGAGACTCAACCACTCTCTAAGACAGTGTGTTCCATTGTTGAACAGCTCTTGCTGTGAGGAAGTTCCTAATGTTTAGGTGGAATCTGTTTTCCTGTAATTTGCATCCACTGCATCCCTTGCTCTGTGTACCAGTCTCTGGAGCAGCAGAAAACAAGCTTGCTCCATCCTCAACATGACATCCCTTCAAATATTTAACAGGGCTATCATATCATATCACCTCTTAACCTTCTCTCCTCCAGGCTAAACATACCCAGCTCCCTAAGTTGATGCTCATGAGGCACTGCTAACTCCTAGCATCTTATAATATTCACGGTGTGTCCAGTTGTTGCCAAGATGAGAATTTTGCTTTGGTTTTCATTCTTTGTTGTCCTGAGCCCAGGAGGGGAGAGGAAGAGATGGACCAAGTGCATTCTAATTTTGAGTGAGGTTGCACCCCATAACCTCTTGAAACATCAAATGGGACTCTTCAGCACATGCTTGGTGTGCTTGAAGACTGGGCCAGCTCTAGAACAACTCTGCCAGAATTTGGATGGTCAGGAGTAGTATGCAAATGATCTGGATCTTCTGGGATGCAGCAAGCGATCTGGATCATTTGGGATGCAGATAGAAATTTAAATAAGATAAATCTGTTAGCAATGCTTTTTGCATTTCATCATTTGATAGTGACCTCTGTTGATGACAATGACCCTAAATGGAATGAAATATTAGCAGCATACCAGTACACCAGAAACATTTATCTAAATGATTTATATTACCAGATCAGATTCATGACCCAGCATAGCACAGTCACAGAAATATTACTGTACCTGTCATATGCTCAGTTTTTAGGAAACTGGGATTACTTGTTAGTTGCAATGAAAGGGGAGTACTGAATATAAATGGCTCATAATTTCCTGTTACTACAGACCAGTTCTGGCAATTCAAAGCAACCTTCAATTTCACCCCCTCCCCTTTTCCCCTTTGCTATTAATCACATATGGACTGCACGTTCTTTCCACTCCATGACAATGACTTTGCCGAGGGTTATTTGGACAATAGTTTCAAAGGAGCAATTTCTCATAAGGACAATTAATGTAAACAGGCACTATTCTGAAAGTCACTGGCATGCAGTGATATCATATCATTCCTGTTTGCTTTTCAAGAAATGTTATGTGAGAAATGTCAAAATACATTACTCCCTGGGGTCATTTTTATCTTGCTCTGCCTCATCTGCTTAAAAACAAATGTATTACCGGTGTGTGTGTGCGCGCACACACACATGCCTTGAAGTTGCTTATCAGTGCATGGCAGCCTCACGAATTTCGAAGGGTTTTCTTAGGCAAGGAATACTCAGAGATGGTTTGTCAACTGCTTCCTCTAAAATATAGCCTACAGCACCTAATATTGGTTGTCTCCCAGCCAAGTACTAATGAGGATATTTAACATTAAATGAACCAATTAGTAACACAAATCTTGAGTATATTTTGCTATTTTTTTTTTTTTAAAAAAAACATGAGGTTCAAGAGTCTATGACACATGTTGCGGTAAGAAGTTTCTTCTGGAAACAAGTAACTTTCTATTTTTGACTTTTTACTGCAGCCTTGCATGATCCACCATGAACACAGGCCACTTTCTGCGTGTGGTAGCCCTCTCTAAATCTCCTGGTGTTTATGCCAGAATGATTGTAGAACACCACATTAACAATTGTTGGGTGGTTGCTGAAAAGACAGTTGATAAAAACTCCATAGCATTAAAAAGAATATTAAAATGTTCAGAACATTTGTAGGCATTATCTTGTAAGGAATATTACTGAGGCAGAATGTGGTTTTGCTGAGATGATGGAGTGAGTTCACGGAAGAGGCAAAACTTCAAATCAAAGATATAATTCTTAGTTCACAATTCTTAGCCCCCATTCGGGGGTTTCTGAACAATGTCTCCCATAGTTGGAGAAATGAGTGCCTTGAAATTAGGATGTGACTATTGAGGCCTTCAGAAGGGGAAGTTTTGGTCCATTGCCTCTTCTTTCATACTTTAGGACTTGGAAGAAAGGAACCATTCTCCCCTAACTTAGCCAGAATTTTACTACAGAGTTCGGTGAAATAAACCTCCAAAACAAAACAAAAAAGAAAATAACACACACACCATCAATAACCACCACCACGGTGTATTGGACTGTATGTTCCAGTAAAGTATGAAGTTTGCCTGGACTGGAATTTTGGATGACTCTGGGGAAGTTAAGCTCCATAGATACCTATGAAAATTGGGACAGTAATCCTTATTCACAGCATACACAGTAAAAGTAAATGGAATTAGCAAAATGGTTTATCTCTAAACCTTTTCAAATTGCTACTCTGTGGCTTACAGATAAGAGAATAAATGAAGGGCTAAATAGATGCATGCTTGAAGCAGAGATACTCAAATGAACATGACCAAAATGCTGTAAAATTGAGCCCCAAATGTATTTATTTCAATGCAGCCCATGTCTCTCCTGTTTTACTATAATACAGAAAACTAAAATCTAATTGCACTGCAGAAATAATGCAGTTTGACACCACTTTAACCGCCATGGTTTAATACTATGGAATACTGGGATTTGTAGTTTTGTAAGATGTTCAGCAATCTCTGTTAGAGTGCCAGTATCACAAGAAACTACCAATCCCAGTATTCCATAGCCTCTTGAGCCATTGCAGTTACACCAGTGTCAAACTTCCCAGGGATTGCATAATTGTTGCTTGCTATTTGATATTCTTTTGATGCCTGTTTTATCGAACCATTTTCTGTATTGCTATGTACTTTATACGTATTAGCCTACTACCCCCACCACCTTTCCCTTCTCCTTTTATGTCATGTCTTTTTAGATTGTAAGCCTGAGGGCAGGGAACCGTCTAATTAAAAAGACTGTATGTACAGTGTTGTGTACATTTACAGCGCTTTATAAATAAAGGATAATAATAATAATAATAATAATAATAATAAACTGCACTATTTCCGCAGTGCAGATTAGACTCAATTCAAGACTAATGGAATCATCTGATATCTCTTTACAGAAGTCAGAGGTAATTGTAGTCACCAAAGAGAATGAAACTGTGAAAGCAGTACATAAAACAACTTAGTGTACTAATTCATAATGCACTTGCACCAAAGGCTGCAATAAAAATTGGTCAAAGTGTCTGGTACTGTACTTAAAAAAAACAAAACCTCAACCAATCTATTTCTTTGGATACCTTATTCATTTATTAATTTTATATCCTGCTTTCTTCCCACATGGGATCCTTCCTAAAAGAAAGTGGCAATACACTGCAGATATGCAGGATTACATTTGGTTTCTCAGTATTTTGAACCCCTGTTTTTTTATTAAATGCAAAATAACACACCTCTTATTGCTTGCACTGGCGTGATTCAAGATTGTTCCACACCTTTTTTAGTAGAAGCTGGGCTCAGTTTGCACCTTGTCTTAGCCATTCTCCTCCTGCCCCACACCCATCCCCAACATCTTTTGCTTCCCCCAGTGTTTCTTTTTCTGCTTTCGCTCAAGCTTCAAAGAACACCATCACCATTTTGCAGGAGGAAAGGACGTGTCTGTTCAGCCTTGCCAGCTGTCCACTGGGAATTCCTCACAAAATCAAGTTTCTCCTTGGATGGGATTACGCAGTGACTTTGAAGATGTTTTGCCAGCAATTATTCCCCTTAAGTCAAGACTTATTACAGTTCTTGCTGACATATTGAGGGCTACAAAAGCATAGGTGTGTTGCCTTTTTTTTAAAAAAGGTTCACAGTTAAAGAAAGTTGCTAATAATATATGCTTTTAGAGCCTATTGCATGGACAGATAATTATCCCACTTTCTCATGTGAACTGAAGGACCCTCCCCACAACACACACACACACACACACACACACACACACTCCATAATGACAGCAGCTTAAGTAAAGTGGAGAGTCCAGATCAAGACAGCCCCATGCCAGTTTCCCTGACCCCAACCCCACCCTGGTTTCAATGACTAAGTCTGCACCAAATCAGATTGCCTAGTGAAAGCTGGTTGTTAGGGACTGATTAGCTGGCTCCACATTCAAGGCTTGGTCTGAGGAGAGTCAACAAGATTAATAGCACAAACCTCATATACTTGCTTTAAAAAAAGCTCTTCATAGCCTTGTTTCCTTTCCCCTTATCTTTCCTTTATTTGCAAGGTGAGAGGAGACAAATTTTGTACTGGTGAGCATTATTTTTGTTTTTTAAAAGAATCACAATGGCTTCATTCTCCAATATTGATCCCCCAGATGTTTTGGACCTCAGCTCCCAGAATTCCAGATTGCTTGCCAACCTGGCTGGGGATTCTGGGAGTTTAAATCCAAAACACCTGGAAGACCAAAGACTGGGAATCACTGTCCTAGATGAAGATGGAACTATCAATACATTTTCTGCAAGCAGAACCATTGAGTTTGCATGTCCACCCAACACACTGGGAGGTGAAGTTGTCTTATACCAGTTGTGTGTAAAAATGGACTGGCAGCCACTCCATCAAGCTAACATGGTTTGCTCTGACTGGCAGCAAGTCACCAGACTTTCAGAAAGGTTGAGGGTTTGTGATACGTCTTTTGCCTAATTCCTTTTACTGCTACTACAACTGGGACCTTCAGCATGCTCTGTGTGTGCTCTACATCCCAAAGCGCTGGTCCCTCCTATAAAAATATCCTTCTTCTAATTTCTCTTCCTCACAGATTGCTTGGACATTTGTGAAATGTAGGATGGTATGGTGATATCATGCAGAGGGCACAATAGCAAGTAAAAATGGCAAGTAGCCCCAGCTGTACATAGAATCATATTGTTGGAAGAGACCACAAGGGCCATCCAATCCAACTCCCTGTTATGCAGGAACACACCATCAAAGCACTCACACTCTGAGGTGAGAATGAGGCACTATTATGCCAGGCTGCATAGCAGGATGTGCATGTGAAACAGCCGCCCAGAGTTGCAACAAAGGGCTGCATATCTTACAGGAAAAGCAAAAGGTATGTTTTTAAGATATGTTATAAGGGCGGGCATACCCCGGTTCTGGTGCTGAATTGTCCAAACATTGGCCAAAGTGTTAACATTAGAACCAGGGTTTGGACCATGCATCGTCTGGAGTCCCCACCAAGAGGTCGGGGGGGAGAGTGTTTTATTTGGTCCATGCATACTTTCCTGTATGAGTCTGCCTGGGCTCTAAGATCTTTAGGGAAGGTACTTCTCTCAGTTCTACCACCTTCACAGGCATGTCTGGTAGGAACACAAGAGAGGGTGGCTGGTTTGGAATTCCTTTCCTAGGGGGATGAAGATGGCTATATTCATGTCCTGCTGGCACGTGGAAACCTTTCTATTCCCATAGGCTTTTAGAAACTGACTTCTAGAGCTTTTAGTCCAGTGCTGTTTTGCTGACTTTAAATTTTCATCTTTTAAAGGATCTGACTTAAATTATTTTAATTTCATGGTTTAATCTCATAATGAACATAAAAATCACTGAAAGTTCCACTATTTCACAGGCTCAGACTAAGTGTTCTAAGATCTGAAGCATGGCTGCTTGTGGAAACCTATGCTGTCAGTCTCCACCAGAGTCATCAAATGTTACTTTTTAAAACTACAGTTTCCACAATCCCTCACATGGATGTACAGTCATCCCTCCATTTTCACACAAGATCCGTTCCAGATTCCCCCCCCCCCCCATGAAAATGGAAATGCGCAGTCCTCAGCCCTTCCAAAGTAAATAAAAATCTCAGTCAGCTCCTCCCTCCTCCGCCCCACACACTCTCTCACTGTTTGGGGTAGCACAGAAGGTATGAAAATCCAAATGTGATCTATTATGTCTAAAGCTTCTCAAAAACTATCACATAAGCCAAAGGGTGGTTAAGTGTTCCCAGAAGTAATTAATCCACATTACATGATCTTGTAAATGTAACCGTTGTTACATTACATTGATAATAAGAGTGGGATTTTGCTACAGTTTTGTGTCTGTTCCCTCTCAGTGCCTAAAATATGAAGATAGTTCTTCAAAGAACTGGCATTGGATTTAGTTATGCAGCCCTTGGAGAGAGAGATACAACAATGCCCTTAAATTTCTGTGAAAATTCAGTTAGTGCTGTTGTCACTCTCCCTCACCATTTCTCTTATTTATTTTCTGTGATACACAAAGACTTTCAGAATCACCTGGCCCTGAGGTAACACCTCCATCGTATTAACACAGAAATTATATATTAAGAGTGTCGAAAAGGATAACAGTGAACCAATTTTTTTTCACATGATTTCTGAAAAGCAAAACATGTATGGCCCAAAATAGTAACCAAGAGCATATAAATCTTGCATGGGAAGCAGATGACCAGGGAGGCTTTACCACCTGGGGTCTAAGCATTATTCGGTTTCCTAAAATACACACAGCCTGTCAGTGGCAGCCGAGCTCATAGTGTGAAGGTGTCAAAACCACCAGCAGCTGCTAATCTCATTTAGAAGGGAAGGGAATTCTACTTATTCCCCAAAGCCTCTTCATCAAGCATATCAGGAAACAAGCCTCAGTGATGCAAGCCCTGCACCTTCTGACAACTATGTGCCATTCATAATTCAGATCCTTTGGATGGAAGGTGAAAAGAATTTGTGCAGTCCAGTTGGGATTTCTTCAGCAAGATGGAGTTTTCCAGCACATTTATTTATTTTGCAATTTCTTATGTCAACCTCCAGAAAAAACGCTCAGGGTGGTATGCAATAAAATAAAATAAAATAAAAACTGTAAATATATTGGTCAACCTTGTGTTTTAGCCCTCACTTTGTGACCAGGAATTGCATCTGGGTGAATGAGGGGTCTGGTGAAGATGGAATGGAGAGAACTGCTGTTCTTTTGCATCAGTGGTGGATGGTAGCTTCCAGATCAGTTGATGATGAACCTGCTTGAGCATTTAGTCTAAACTTTAAATGCAATATCCTAGGTGCTAAACCTATTTGCGGGCAAGGATCCAGTAACTACTGTTTTAATATATTATTTATTTGTACAGGTTGAGTAGCTCTTGTCCAAAATGCTTGGAACCATAAGTATTTGGAATTTCAAACTTTTTAAAATTTATTTTGGAACACATGTATTTCCCTATATATACATAATGAGGTATCTAGGAGATGAGACCCAAGTTTAAATACAAAATTCATTTGGGTTTCATATACATCTTAAACATATATCCTGAAGGTAATTTTATACAATATTTTAATAAGTTTGTTTATGAAACAAAGTGTGTGGACACTGAACCATCAGAAAGCAAAGGTGTCACCTAATCTCAGCCACCCATGATTTTTTCTTGGGGGGGGGGAATTATTTCAGATTTTGGGAGTCTGGATAAGGGAGATCCAACCTGCAACATCTTTTCCCCAAACCTAGGACTTAAGATGGCTGACATGACTGGAGAAAAACACACATGTAGCTAAAAACATACAAAAGATTAGATTTAAAATAGCATTACACTGTTCAGATATTTTTAAATCCCTTTAAAAGCAAAGGATAAAACTAGTACAGCATACTATGAAAATCTTTTCTTTTTTTTGCAAAACATCTGGTTTCAAAAATCTCCTGGGCTTTTTATGTGCCATGAAAAGGACAGCAAGGTGGGAGACAAAGCCTGGGAAGAGACACCAAGATGACCCAAGAAGACCCAGATTCTATTGGAAGATACAGTTGTTCAGATAGTCTGGACCTGAGCCCTGTAGACTTCAAAAATGAGAGTGGATTCATCACAACACTGACATGGAAGCAAGCAGCTGGGTACTCTGCACCCAGCACTGAAATCAAGCAGGCTTCCTGTGCTGGGTACACTGCTGCAGGAGGAAGTAGTTTCCATTTCCTCCTCTGTCTCACACACACCACAAAGTAAGCTAGGTTTTCTTTGCAAGATTTGTTCAGAGGAGGTTTGCCATTGTCTTCCCGAGGCTGAGAGCATGTGATTTGCCAAAGGTCACCTCCGTCCTTTAATTTCTGTCCAGCATTCAGCTGCACGCATTATCACATCCGCCCACCGCTGTGACCTTATCTCTCCTTTGTTGGCATCCCTTCACTGGCTCCCACTCCCTTTCCACATTCAGTACAAGCTCCTGCTGTCGACGTTTAAAGCCCTCTATGGGCTGGCCCCTCCTTACTTATCAGAACTTCTTTCTCCTCACCTTCCCACTAGGGCCCTCCGTTCTGGTAGTCAAGGTCTGCTGTCCCAGCCCAGGATTTCCTCTGCCCCATCTTGGATTTGCCCCTTTTCACTCACTGCCCCTCATTCCTGGAACCTTCTTCCCCCGCAAGCAAAAGCCATCACTTCTTTAACCAGCTTCAAAATGGAGTTGAAGACCATCCTGTTCAGAGAAGCATTCCCAGGCATTGCATAATTGTCACTTGCTATTTGATGTTCTTTTGTCGTCTGTTTTATTGAATCATTTCCTGTATTGCTATGTATTTTATATGTATTATCTACTAGAGAGGCCCCTTCCCCACCACCACTCCCTTTGTGTCGTGTCTTTTTAGATTGTAAGCCTGAGGTCAGGGAACCGTCCAATTAAAAAGACTGTATGTACAGCGCTGTGTAAATTTACAGCACTTTATAAATAAAGGTTAATAATAATAATAATAATAATAATAATAATAATAATAATAATAATAATAACCAGTGGGTTTCATGGCTGAGCGGGGAATCAAATCCTGGTCGCCAGTGTTACAGTCCAACACTCAGACCACTATGCTCTCCGGTACCATAACAAAATCTCTTAGGTCTTCATCCAATGCCATGCTAGTAGTGTCTATGGAGGTTTCTTCCTCTCTTCTCCTTTCCATGTTGCCTGAAAACTACCTCCAGTTTCACTGTTGGAAGTTTTTCCACAAGCAGATCCACTCTCCTAGGCCTTGGTGTTTGTGGTATCACAACTGATTCTTGTCTGTTTCTTGTAGAGAAATGTCTTTTAATGGATTCTGCATCAGGTGCTTATACCAACGAAAGGGGCAACTGTTTTTTTTTTTTTTTAAATGCAGATCATGGAAAAGAAAGGAAAATGAGGAGAGGGTGACTGAATGTCTTTTATACAGCATCCATCCAAATCTGAAGAAGGAAAACACAGTTTCTCAAAGTAAGAGCTCCCACAGCTACCGCAATTCAAGGCACTTTGCATACACATTTGACATTCTTTTATTATTGTATATGGTGTTAATTTCACTGCCTTTGTCTCGTTGTGAGGCAGCCAAGTTTTGGTTGTCATAACTCAAAATCTCCTTAAACTTTATTGTGGTTACCAATCTCAACATTAATATAATATTTGGCAATGACAATTCTTGTGGTTTTTCGAGGTTTGATTTGTTTGTTTCAAAACTTGTTTGGTTAAGGAAGAAATGTCCTCTAATGCATATTGTGACATGGAAGAGGGGGAATATATATATATATATATAAAAACAATGCCACTGCGATGAAACTTTAGAGAGAGGGTGGCCAAAGGGTAGATCAAGCTGTTTTGAGGGGCCCTATTAACTTCAGACTTTCCAGACCGCCCTTCTAACGTACATACACAGACACACACTCACCCAAAAGGGGAGAAGAGACAGCACATCACCTTTGAAATAGGGTTAAAAGTTCCCCTGCACAAGTTAATATCACAACATACTAGTTTTTCAAAGCCCTCCATGTTTTGGTCAGGTGAATTTGGGGTATTCTGTGTGGTTCTTAGAGGGTATGAAGGGCAGAAGGAGAGGTTCTCCAAGAGGTTGTATACCAAATCACAGCTACTGATACTGGAATTGCAGTAACATGTTTTACCTAAATAACACCTAAATGTTTTCCTGATGCAAAAGCATGGAGGCTTCCTGAGAAATTCAGTGTTCTCTGTCTAACAAAGGGGCTTGTAGCCCACAAAGGATTTGAGACAAACTGAATATTTTTGTTTTGCTAATGGAATTTAAAGTTTATTTCTAGGGCTTTAAGAACATCCCAGTGTCCAGAAGGAAGAGGGACCTACCTGAATGAATACTCCTCTATACCATCTGAACTGAGGTCAACAATCACAACATCTTGACAAAATGCAGGCCTATGACTAACACTGTCATATTTTATTTTCTCCTATATGATTTTTAACAACATTTCCTCATGAAGAAGCCAGTGGAGGTTCAAAAACTTTCAACATTTGAATTGAGCATTTTTGGCCCTATAAAGGTATCACTATTTTGTGGTCTTTGTATGTTATTGTACGATAATAAATTATGGTTATTTTCACATGGAGAGAGTAAAGGAGGCTGATAAACAAGAACAATACTGGGGACAGAATTGGAATTACAAGAAAACTAATCATATTTTCATTTTTCTGGAAAGAAAAAACAACCCTCAAACTGTAATTTAAGGAATCTTTTTCTCTCTTATAAAATATCATTATTTAAATAATTATTTAAACTATTTAAATTAGGAAAGCAAGAGTACTTGCAAACACTGTCTCAACCAATATATTGCATTAGTAACATTACAGCATGTGTAGGTAAGACATAACATGTAGGTCATCATTAACAAAACAACATTACTATTTTCCATGGTGGTAGAATTCAAAGACACAGCCATGCTAGCAGCTAGCAGCAATAGCAGCTACATTTCTATGCTGCTTCATACTGAACTAAAAAGTCTGTAAGTGGTTTACAGCTGTAGGTTAATTGCCTCCAACAAGCTGGATACTCATTTTAGCAACCTCAGAAGGATGGCAAGCTGAGCAGACCCTGGAGACCCTGGCTGGAATCAAAATCACAACCTTGTGGCTGTGAGTGGCTGCAGTACCAGCATTTAACCACTGCGCCCCCAGGGCTCCCTGGGTCACTATGCAAAGGATCTAACAGAACCTACAGGATTCCTTTGCAAAATGACCACTGTTTTGCCAGTGTTTCGATCCATTCCAAGACATACAGTTCAAGAATGAATTCATATTTGCCCCAGTCCCCTTTCATCAACTCTTTGTTGTTGCTAAGTACCCTCAAGTCAACCCTGAATCACAGTGACCATGTAGATGAGATTTTTCCAAGAGTACTGTCCTCCACTGCTCTGTTTAAGTCCTGTAAATTCATACTCATGACATCCTTAATAGAGTCCATCCATGTAACATGTAGTCTTCCTCCTTTGTACTTCCCTTCACCTTTCCTAGCATTACTGTCTTTGCTAGTGAGTCATGTCTTCTCATGATGTGTTCAAATTATGATAGCCTCAGTTTGATCATCCTGGCTTCCAGGGAGATTTCAGGCTTGATCTGTTCAAGGATCCATTTGTTTATTTTTTTGGCTGTCCATGGTACCCTCAGCACTCTTCTCCAGCACCACATCTCAAAAGAATCATCTCCATCTCTAGGCCACCTCCATTCCACATGCAGCCACATGGCCTGAATGAGCTTTTTGAAGGGTCCCTGCAGAAAGTGTAATCTTAATCATCATGATTTCTCATGAGCTCTACCTTTTGACAAGATTCCTATATCTCATCATCTGTGGGATTTGTGCCTCTTTATACATCATCTGTAAGAAGCACATGTAATCCTAAACAAGAATGGTATTTTTCTGGCTTCAGGCTTGATGTGTTGGCTGTGGACTAGGATCAGGAGTTATATACAGCTTAGACAGAAATAAACCTAATTATAAAATACCGGGGTGCCTGTTGATCAGACATTTAGGATTCCTATATTTTCCTAAGCACTGAAACTGCTTCATGTCCCTTATCTCAGTAATTTTGAACTATTATCTGCACTTAAAATTGAAAAGAAAGAAGGGTGAAGTTGGCAAACAACAGCAACACCATAGCCACCCCTGGAGTTTACAAATAAGATGAAATTTGACACAGGAATGCCCCAGCTCACAGCTCATACTCTTAACCATGACACCATCTTAGCTAACAGAAAAGATGGCTTCACAGTCATGTTTTCCAGATGCTGCAGTGTCAGAAGATGCAGAATGTTTCTGGCAAGAGTGCTTGTTTCTAATCATTGCACTACTGATAATGAAGCTGAAAGTGTGTCTTACTTCAGTGCAAGAAGCACAACCTTTGCTATTCTTGCTCCTACTCCAAGAGGACAATAAGAGATGCCAAAGCAAAAGTCATCACTCATCTGGTAGGTAAGCCCTAGTGACCGATCAATGAAACTGTATCACTTCAAAGCAGCATTAGTCAGAGAAGTTCATGCGCAGACAAAGGAAAATAAAAGCATTTGGTGTCTTTAGAGAAAGGGAAATGATTTAAAGATGTCAACGTTGCCCAGGAAAACAAGCAAGTTTAGGCAATCGAAGGACACAAATTCAAGGAGATGTAATGACAGGTCTAAGGCAAACTGAAAGGGCCCAGCAGATTTCAAAGTGTTGCCTATCATCTGACAGTTTTTATCCTTTAGAGCCAAGCTACAGAACAAAAGCCTATTTTTGGTAAATCTAAACCAGAAACATTGGATATTTTATGAGAGTTTTGACAAAATGTAGACTGGTGGGCTTCAAGCATGGGGAAAGCTCTTGAATTCTTGCCAGTTTCTTAATACAAGCGGCATCTCTAATGGCATTGTATATAAACCTTGCTAAGCATTTGTTAATTTGATTTAGTTTTTGAAAAACTATATATCTTTTAAAGGTATAAAGCACTTGAATCTGAAGTGCATCTAACCCCTTCAGCTGCTGGACAATACTCAAAAAGTCTCAAATTCCAAAGGGCAAAGCTTCAGAAATGTACTAAGTGGGGGCGCAGAGAGGGAGAATTGTTTTTTTGGCTTTCATATGATGACAGGAGGAAAAATGCTTCTCCAGCTTATTCCATGATCTGGCTTTAGTAAGCACACACAAAAACCACAGGTACTGCTGCTATCTAGAGTCCCTGACACACATACTGGTATATGTCTTACCACAACATCTTTTTAATAAAAGCTTATCTAAATCAGCTAATTGCTGGAAGTGTGATATTGCTAATGCTTCTCTAACCCCTGTGGTCAATGGAAATGGATCTTTCACACCTTCAAGATTGATATGCCAGCAATTTTAGCATTTTGGAATTAGAGACATGATGTGGAAACTGTGGTTCTCCAGATACCGCAGGACTCCAAATCTCCTCCGTTTCAGCCAGGATGCTGCACACAGAAGAAGAAAGATATCTTCCTCCATGGACATGATGAGTCAGACATGATGAGAATTTGACCAACAATGTCTGGAACACCACAAGTTCTCCACTCCCTAAATACATATAAATGCACTTACATAAAGCTCTTTCCCCTTAACACAACCAGTCCAGGAGGGTTTTGGTCACACTGGTGCATTACAGACCGCCAGATTGCGGCGGTCTGCTGCCGCCGCCACTTGCACCATCCGGGAGCCGCAGCCTTTAAACAGCGCGACTCCCGGATGCTGCCGAGAAGGAGCGCGGAAATCGCGCTCCTTCTGAGGCCCTGTAAGAGGCGCTACAAAGCGCAAGGGGCGCATTTGCAGCGTCATTTCCGGGGCAACACATGCGGACGCAACGCATCCAGCACGTAAAGATGGCGGCGCCCGTGTATATAGGGCGCCGCCATCTTTACGCCCTCGTCACGTGCTAGGGGTGAGGCTGGTGTGGACGCTAGGTCCTCGCCCAACCCCTAGCACGTGACGGGGGCGTATTAAAGGCCCGTCTATAACGCGCCTGTGTTTTCAAAGTGTGATTTCAGAAGCATCAATTAATTTATCATAAATGGAAAGGGATCTTGTAGGACCTTTGAGACTAACTGAGAGACAGAAGTTGGTAGCGTAAGCTTCTGCAGACTAGGGGCTTGTCTACATGATTAAAATACTCATCCAACAGGACAGACTGTGATCTGGCCACACACAATTTGGAGGAATTTGGGTTGGGGGGGGGGATATTCCATAAACTCTGCTGAAAAAGGATTCGTGGTTTTTACTGGAGCATCCACCAAGCTATGCCTTATCAAACATGTGGCCATCAGTCTGTTTCACATGGATTCACACGGCTGCACATTTTGGGCAGAGGGACGGCAAACAAATGTGCAGGAAAATGAAGACAATTAAGTTCTGATGTGAATGTTAAAAATTTCACAGGAATTCACTTAATTCATTTACATGTTTATTGTTAACTGCCCTTGAGTCAGCCCCAATTCATAATGACCTTGCACATTAAACATCTCCAAGACCCCCCCTTGTCCTCAACTGCCCTACTTAAGCCCTGTAGATTTAGGCCTGTGACCTCCCTAATTGACTCTAGACATCTGGTTTGCAGTCTTCCTTTCTTTCTATTGCCCTCTACCTTTCCAAGCATTAATATCATTGAGTGAGTTGGCCTTCTCATGATGTAACCAAAGTACGATAGCCTCAATTTGATCATCTTGGCTTCCAGAGAGATTTCAGGCTTGATCTGTTCAAGGACCCATTTGTTTGTCTTTTAGGCTGTCCATTGTATTCTCAATATTCTTCTCCAGTACCATATCTCAAATGTGATAGATTTTCTTTCTATCCACTTTCTTCACTGTCCAGCTCTCACATCCGTAAATAGTCATAGGGAATACAATGGCTTGGATAATTCTGACTTTAGTGCATGTAAACTAGCCCTAAGACTACTATGCAAAGACCCCCTTGCTTACTGATCCAGACTAGCATGACCATGTCTTTGAATTCCCACATACAAATGGGTGAGTGAAGAAGACAGCATTACTCTGCAGTTAATCCTAAAGCATATACGTTTATTCAAAGCCAAGGAGGGAGAATATGCCAAGCACAAAATTAGACCCAAGAAGCTCCCTTGTTTTATTTGGATCTCAGCTTTTCCTTCTTAGGAGCCCAGAGAGGTGGTCTTACCTCCATCAGAAACCTTGTTAAGTTTAGATTGGACGATTGTGATTTTCTCCATTGTCCCCAAAAGCCAGGCATTGTTCTTTAGATTATACTACTATCTACTTGACTAACATGATACACTTTACAAGCTGTCAGAAATTCCTTGGCATTGTTATGTGCGCTTTAAAGAGGACACAGTGGACTAAGTCTTTGTACTTAACCCCAACTAGAATAGACCTGTGGAATCAGAGATACATAAACTGGTAAATGAACATTTCTAAAAATTTCATTAATACAATCCGTCTACTCTAGTTAGAACTAGAAACAGAATTCAGGCCATAAATTATTGGTGTTGCTGTTATTGCAGCTTAATATTTATTCCCAATGTTTATGTCATGCATAGGGCTATGTAAAGTGATATGATTCTGTAGGACAGCTGGGAAGTGTAATACATGGTAGAAGGTGAAGAATCCATCTTTCTTTCTTTTGCCATGCTGCTGGTCTGTATGTCTCAAAAATAAGATTGGAATGTATGTAGCCAGTGTTTGCCAAAACCCCGCAAATCAAAGCAATGGGTGAAGCAGATTAATAATGAGGGGGATGCAGAGCTCCCATGTTTGTTTTTTTAATTTTTATTTATAAATATATCTCACATACAAACATCTAAAATATTCTATCCCATTTGAACCTACATTAACATAACACCATATACATAACCCAAAAACACAAAAGCACAAAAACAAAAAATACATTTTTCCATCCAGTCGCATACATCTAACATAAAACATAGAACACTGTGACTTCCCTTGGTCAATCCTTGAAACGTTTCATTTTTCATTATTCCTGCATATCTTGGACAGTTATTTTTACTGTAGTATGTTTTAACTGATGTTAATATTGACTGATGTTTTTATTGTATTTTGTGGATTGTACTGTTGGATGGTCTAAGTGCTGTAACCCGCCTTGATCTTTGGAAAGGCAGGCTAGAAATAAAGTTGTTGTTGTTGTTATTATTATTATTATTATCTTCACTTTCCTTTTATCTTTCTGTTTTCTCTTCACATGAATATATTATTTCTACTCCTTATTACAAATTTAACTTCCGTTATTTTCCATACTTCCATACTCATCTATCTTTTATCTAATTTTATCAATTTTTCCTCATTACTTTTAAATTTCATTTTGTATGTTTGGCCATTTTTTCCTTATAAATACATACAATTTTTCCCAATTGTTTGTATCAGAAGTTTCCCTTCCTTCCGATTTCTCTGTCTCCTTTTTGTTTTCAATTAGTCTCTTAGAAATTATATCCGCTTCCAGAGCTCCCATGTTTTTTGTAACTCCTTGCTCCACCTCCATAACTAGAAAAATTGGGGAAAGATGTGCAAACAAAAACACAGATTAAACTAAATACAGTGGGCCATTGGTATCTGCTGGGGTTTTGTCCAAGGATCCCCTGCTCACCATGGATACCAAAATCCCATTATATACAATAGCACAGTAAAATGGTTTTCCTTATATTAAGTGGTGAAATCAAGGTTTGCTTTGGGGAATTTATATTTTGGGGGAATATTTTCAATACATGGATGCTTGAATCCATGGATAAAGAATCCATGAATACGGAAGGCCAACTGTAAAAAGAAATTAAGCAACCCCATTTGACTGACATAATTCATGAAGGTTGCCGCTGGGGAGAGAATTGGACCACCTGGACCTAAGAGTATTATTATTTTTAATCCTGGAAATATGCCACATAAGATAGAGCCCAGACTACAGTAAGCAACACACTGGGATCATTATCTAGACAAGGATATTTACTTGTTCCTGCACAGTTTCCATACTGACTTCTGGAATCACTCTCTTCAATAGCTTGCCAGCTGGTATTTTGACAGCTGTCACCTTGGCTGACAAAGAAAGGTCTGAAATTACATCAATCACTGCTGGAGGTATATGTTGCAGAGATCCAGTCTCCATCCTCAGTGTGTTAGAGACCACATGCGGTAGATCCACAGAAGTTAGGCAAGTAAATCTTGAAATGGAATAAAAACTACTCCTAATGTTAAATAATTGCTATGTTCCCCACTCTCATCCTCCCCCCCCCCCTACATACCAGCTTTTAATACTTTGTGGCAGCAGCTTATTGCCTAAGGTCCTCAGGGTGAAACCACACTGACTTTGTAAAAGGCTTTAAAACTATAGTTGTAAACGTTTTAAAAGGAGGACAAATAATTTCATTGGAATGGGAAGGGCAGCTGTGAAAGAGCTAGAAAAGATCCCAAAAAGTAAAGATATACAACTGAGCACTAAAGTTAGGATTGTCCAAGCCATTTTATTCCCATCACCATGTATGGATGTGAGAGCCAGACAGTGATGAAAATGGATAAGGAGAAATAAACTCATTTGAGATGTGGTGTCGGAGAAGAATGCTGGGGATACTGTGGACAACCTAAAAGACAAACCAATGGGTCCTTGAACAGATCAAGTCTGAAATCTCCCTGGAAGCCAAGATGATCAAACTGAGACTGTCATACTTTGGTCACATTGTGAGAAGGCCTAACTCACTAAAAAAGACAATAATGCTGGGAAAGGTGGGGGGAAGTAGGATGAACAGACTCAATTAGAAAGCCCACAGAAATGAATTTGCAGGACCTAAGCAGCACAGCGGAAAACAGAGCAGGTTGGAGATGTCTCATTCACGGTGTCACCATAAGTCAGAGATAACTCAAGGGCAGTTAACAACAAGAACAAATAAATTTATCAGGTGAGTGCAAACAGAAGGCTATCTAAGATGAACACCCTATCTGGACAGTTGCTTGTTGTGTTGTTTTCCCAGCTGAATGTCAGGACTGGTCATTTATGAAACATCATCTTTTTTTTTTTGTCTGAAGTATTCCAAACCTATGAAATTTACCCTAGTGCAAAGTTCAGAGGGTTTCTTCCTCTGACATCAGGTTTCTACCCAAATCCCTGGGTTGTCTTTCATGACTACCACTGGGTCTGTATGCTTTCAAGCCAAATCAGAGCTTGGAAAAAATTACTGGTTGGACTACAACTTTCTGAATCCTTCAGCCATGATAGCCAGTAACGTATCTAAAGTTCTGAGGCTAGAGCAACCAACAAGCAGTTCTTATATTGTTCCCTGCTCTTTCCACATTGTCCTCCTTCATCCCTGATTGTTTCTAAACATGACTCTGCCTACTTCCCCATCTAAGGAACACAAGAAGTTGACAAGGTAGGTCAGACTATCTGTATGACTCCATGAATTTCATAGGGTTTTCTTAGACAAAAAATACTCAGAGATGGATTTGCCAGTTTCTTCCTCTGAAATATAGCTTAGAGCACCTGGTGTCCATTCTGCAGAGCTAGGGATATTAATTCCAATGTAAATTAATTCAATAATGTTAATCATTAAAAATTGGGAAGTTAATTCATTACCATCAAAACTGAAATGACTTAGCTAGTTAAGTTGCTGTTAGATAACATTAAGATATTCTGTTGGGTCCCTCATGGGATATACATGGCATGAAGCTTGACACTGGTGACTATATAGGCATAGTTCATTGTGCCACCTTCAAAAGCACTCTTTTTGTCCATTTATGTTACCTCCCTCCAGATTTTTCCCCCTCAGAGGGACTACAAAGTCCACATTATGACTGTCACCTGGGAGAGGGGGGAATCCAATACATTTGGTAGATATCAGGTTGAGAAAGATTCCTAAAGCACTGGATCTCCTCTTACAACTTCTTCAAATAGATTTATCACTCATCGGCATCTCTCTTTTCTTTTCACCTCAGCCATGATGGGACAGTTCAGTCACTCATCAAATGCCTTGTTAAGTAAACATTAATATAAAGTGATTTATTTCAGTTAAAGAGCATTGATCACTCCAAGTACAGCACTAAGTGGCTGGCTACAAAGATCAGCCAGTAAATCAAGAATGGAGAATACTTAACTAAAAAAATATGAGTGTCTCTGAGAATATGCAGAATTTTTTCCACACAGCTGTATCACTGCAGGTTTTCTATCTCCACATTCCCAAGTCAAGAAGTGTGCTCTACAAAGGTAAATGGTAGAGCACATGTTTTGCACACAAGAGCCAGGGATACCAAAAACTATCAGGTACCTAATAGGTATCTAACCCCATTATTTTATCTGCACTCATTGTGTGTGTGTGTGTGTGTGTGTGTGTGTGTGTGTGTGTGCGTGCGCCTTTGAGTCGCCTGTCAACTTACAGTGACTCCATGAATTTCATAGGGTTTTCTTAGACAAGAAATACTCAGAGATGGATTTGCCAGTTTCTTCCTCTGAAATATAGCTTAGAGCACCTGGTATTCACTGGCAATCTCACATCTGAGTACTAACTAGGGCTGACCCTGCATAGCTTTCAAGACAGAATCTGATGCCTTTAGACTACATTTGCCCCTAGACATTCGCTGGGGTTGGAGCACAGGACCCCCATTAAAGTAGGAAAACAGTAAAAAAAAGAAACACTATGAATCTCTAGGTCTTCCAGTGCAACTCTGTGGTCAACATTTGTCAGTCATGGACCGTGGAATTGTGCTGGAGGAGCTACAAATGCCTAGAGAAATGTTCAAACTGGTGTCTGACTTCTCTAGGTCTTTCAGTGTTACCTTTGGTTAAAGTTGACCATCGTGTTGTGCTGGAGGACCTAGATATTCCTAGGCAGAACATATTAACAGAATCCGTGAATAATCAAATCCGCAAAAGTCAAAGCCGTTAATGAGGAAGGATGAGTGCATAATTAAAACAAGGTGGGCATAAAGAAGAAGAAAGAAGAAGAAGAAATAAAAAACAGGAGTACTGGGGGGAGAGAGAGGAAGAAGCCAAATAAGAAGGCTATGGGAAGGGGAGTTGACAAAAACCTTTTACTCACTTATTTAGCTGCATGGCACTGAGTGAGGAAGAAGACTACAGCTTGCTCCAAATAATTTTATACAAAATGTATATTATACAGTACTGTACAATAGAAACCAGTCCACAATACAATCAATACTGGAGAAAAAGTTATTGAAGAGAGTCCCCCCCCCCTCCATTTCCCAGAAAGAATATACTTTCTTTTCATATGGGCCCATGGAGGGACCTGCCTTTCAAGCCTAAAACATTTGATGTTCTGAAAGAGCCCTTGCTGTTTGAGAGCATTAAATCAAATCATTCCCCACTCTGCCCCCATTCCATTCCAAGACTCACTTTCCCCTCATTTTGACTCCCCCTTCTCTGAACTAGGCTTCAAAAAGTTCTCTTTCTAGCCTGCCTAACTATGGTCTGAGACACACCGGCCAAAAGCAGTGTGCTGGCGCCAAAACTAGGGTTCCAGAGAATGGGGCAACTGCACGCTCTGGAACCCTAGTCCGTACGAGCAGCATCATCATGGCAGCATCCTGTCCACATTGGCGCTGCTATGACAACGACGATGCATAGCGTTTGCACATCATTGTGCACGTCACGAGTGCTCCAATGGTGCACCCGTGACGTACGCAACACAATGCACCACAAAAAGAACCCAGAAGAACCACATAGTTTGGCAGCTGCGGCGTCCCTCCACAGTTAAAACGGGCGACTCTGGCCCGCCGTTTCGGGGCGGTCTGTACTGCCCCTTAGTCTCCTGAAGCAGCAAGCCTTTCTGTTTCACTGAATGTGATACAGCCACCCACCTACCCTAATGAATTTTAACAAATTCACTTTTTAAGATCAGCACTGACGGGGAATCCCAAAAATGCAGTGAAACAACTGGGGTTAGGGAAAAGCTAATCAATTCCAAGCTCTGCCATGTTGACAAGCAACAGTTCTTCAGGGTCTCTGGGTCCATCTCTATTGTAGAAATAATGCAGTTTGACACTATTTTAAGTGCTGTGGCTCCATTCTATACAATCCTGGGGTTTGCAGTTTTACAAGGTCTTTAGCCTTCTCTGCCAAAGAGTGCTGATGTCTCAAAAAACTACAAATTCCAGGATTCCGTCAGATGGAATCATGGCAATCAAACTGGTGTCTGACTTCTATTTCTATGGTTTAGGTCAGGGGTAGGCAACCTGTGGCCCACGGGCCGGAT